>NC_056746.1:700501503-700691503 GCF_019279795.1 Protopterus annectens | reverse complement strand
TGACATCACTTCACTTTTAAAATCAGCTTGTGTTTTGGCGCCAACTTGTTCGATTCTGAGGAAGCTACTGTTTCACAGTAGCGAAAACACTTGCTGTTATTGAATTAAACTTGCGTTAAAGAAGATTTTCTGTTGGTTTGGTTTCTAGCCTGCTTGGACTACCTGTTAGACCATTATTTTGTTTTTTATATATATATATATATATATATGTATATATATATATATATATATATATATATATATATATATATATATATATATATATATATATATATATATATATATATATATATATATATATATATATATATATATATATATATATATATATATATATATATATATATATATATATATATATATATATATATATATATATATATATATATATGTATATATATATATATATATATATATATGTGCATATATATATATATATATATATATATGTAATATATATATATATATATATATATATATATATATATATATATATATATAGAGAGAGAGAGAGAGAGAGTGAGAGAAGGAGACACAGGGTCAGGCGTACTGCAACAGGTGCCTGGTGACCAACGCATTGACTGAACACCAATGTTGATACTGCAGTACCATACCCCATTCCAAAACACTTTACGCACTAACTACCAGATAGGTGGTTGCATGCCCAACACTGAAGGTGTCAGAAGGGAACATGGGACATGGTGTACAGTAGCCTCCCCTCTGATAATCACAGTTCCACACTAGTCTTATAATCCCTCTACATGGTACGTGTCATCACAAAAGGTGTGCCATCTAGGGAAATATAGGTCAGTGTACCCCCTACTCCTCACAATGCTCCATGTGGTATTTTCCTCACATGATAACCACAGCAAGTGGATAGGCCACAGACATACCTAACAAAGAGTGACGCTGCCACAAACACATGCCCTATGCAGACTGACTCACAAAACCACAGCTAGAGTGCATTGCATACATCATACACAGAGGTTACCACTGCCAGTCATACAGAGGTATGTCACACCCATAGCAGTTGGCCAACCACCATGACAATTCCTCACAAATCCCCCAGGCTACATGACCTCGGGCCCTAATCCATGTCAACGCACTGAACTGCACATGCTGGTGGTACAGGTTCCTATACACAAATATGCCATACTCTGGACTAAACTACCCTGCATTAATAAACATGGCTCATCATTAGTAGAGGTCATACATACCCCTGATGAATGTTATCGAGATAGGTAATATGCCCTGTGAGTCACCTCTGTGTTTCCGGTGGACAGGAGCAAGTGTAATCACATTACATGTGTGTCAAATGGCAGGGTAGCATATGGCTAGGCTGCTGTAGGCCCCGGCCCAGTAGTGTAGTACCTACTTATGACGCAATGCGCACACACATGTACTCAGTGCAATACCACCTATGTGAGGTGGAATGAGTGTGATACTGACTGTGTGCAAGGTCTGTAAAGGTGTGATAGCTTAGCGTGAGGTTGTGTCTGTCCTGGTAGTTTGTGTCCTAGGTGTGAGGTTGTGTCTGTCCTGGTAGTTTGTGTCCTAGGTGTGAGGGCAGAGAAAGATGTGTCAGTTATTGGGATGCAGACATAGTAGGAAGGCACATGTTGTGACATAGTACCTTGTGTACGACTGTGGTGTCCCATTGTAGGCTATAGCAGTACATGTATGCTCAGTAAATGGTACTGCTGGTGAATCCAGGTCCCATATGAACTGTTGTACTACCTGAAGCTGTAGGCCTAAACACCACAGTATGGTGTATGTTCACTTTCACTGGTATCACTGTCTTGTGTGTTTCCTGTAGTCTCCACAGATTACATTCCTCAGGCATAGGTATCTGTAAGTAGGGGCACACAGTACTATAAAGTCACAGGTAATGCTCATCTGTGTTGGCATACATTTGTGTGTTGTATGTTTGACTAATGTGTGTGTAATGATGCCTGTACCATGGCCACAATCACATGTGTGTTACAGGGTATGTGTGTGTACCTAGTAACATGTATACTCTGTTACAGCAGTATGCCAGCTATATTAACAACTGTGCACATATGTTAGATAGGGGTATGGCATCTAAGACTAGGGTGGTTTACTGTTAATACTGTAACTGTACATTACATTCATTGCATTGAATGACAATATTTGTCATGCATTAGCTTGATATATACCCCCAGTGTGAGGTTGTGCATTGTATCCAATACAGTGTGTCAAGTACTGGTGTATACTGGTTTGTTGTATGGAGTGCGGCAGCCACTGTCAGGCAGTTGTGGGCTGAGCACTGATAAGTGGTATTGAAGGTGTGTATCCCCTGATAGACAGACAGATGCTATATCTGGCAGTTAAGTGATATCTGTACTTCATAATGTTAAGGGTGCCACATGACTTGCTCACACATATTGTTTAATTGTCTTCCAGGGTTATGGCTCATCGCCGCAATCCTGTGTATACAGCTGCAGAGGAAGAGGTCATACAGGCCAGCCTGTATCAAAACTATGCACTGTTTTTTTCCAGGGCGACCCAGCACCAGCATGAGAGCACTGCACTGTGGCAAGATCTTGTTCGCCGGGTAAATGACATAGGCATGCATAACCGGACATATGAGCAGGTACGCCATCACTGCAGTGATTTAATCAGACATGTTTGGCAGCATGCATCTGATATCCATAGGCAACAGCTTGCCACAGGTGGTGGGGCACCCATACACCCCCCCTCACCAGAGTGGAGGAGCTGCTCCTAAGCGTGGTGGCTCCTGGCCTACAGCAGCAGTGACATCATGCATGTGTCATCATGGAGGATGGATCTATCCAGAAGGACGACATGGAGCGTGCAGTTAATATGCCCTAGCTGTAGACTACATTTACCTGTATTGTTAGAATATGCTTATGTGAGATGTGTACTGTGTGTTTAGCAGTTGTGCTGCCTCTCGTGTGCAATACTGATATTTGGAATAGTATCTCCACACCTGTGACTGTTGACTGTTGTTCCACTGTAGATTAGCTCACTCACTCACGGCAGCAATGCCACAGTTGTGGCCACTGATAAACTGTGTCATATTCTTGTAGGTCCCTCTGGTGTGACAGCAGGGCAGGCGTTACATGGTGGTGAGTGTATTAACACTTTAATAATGGTAATAAAATGTGCATGTCATAGGTGAGATGTAGGCTATGTACACGCAACACACCTACGCATAATGCATGCTGTCCATGTTTGCTGTGAGACATTAATCATCACATTAAAGTCAGTAGCTGCCTCAAGCACATACACTGTACAGTGCAGCAGACACAAGTGTGGCAGCACTGTACTGCACCTTAGATATGCATAGTTGCTACAGCTGTACACAACGGAACATGTTTATCATATGCAGTACATGAAAACATGCTATACTCATAGCAGTCATTGCTTTGCACCTCAATGTTGTGCATGTGCAAACGTATGCACCTGTACACAATATGCATAGCATGTTGTGTGTGTGCTTACTTATGCCAGTATACACAATATGCAAAGCAGTTGCCATCCAAACAAAGTGTCACATATATGTCCTGGAATGCTAGTGGGTGTATAGGTCACTTGACACACATTGGGTTGTGTCCATATACAAACTGTAACAAAAAAACAGGCTTAAATAGTGGGAAGTATACTTGCTGTGTTCAATTCAAGTCAGTCACAAAAGGTAACCAAATGTTCCACAAAAAGAAATGAAGCTGTAACACAAACCGCTTTACTTTGCGAACTCTTATTCCAGTAAAAAAGAGTCAAAATCACCATAGAGTGTTCATTCGAACCTACTCATCCACTGGGCAATAGCTTGTAGAAAAAACATGCAGCCAGCATGTAAAAATAAATCCAAGCATCCAGTAGAAACCACGTTTATTAAAATAATTAGAACACAGGGCTAGCGCTTTCAACGAATCTTCATCATGCCACATATACAAACTGTGTTCCAGGGTGTAGCCAATCACTGAACAACGACACAGTTGCAACAAAGCTATGTATACTGCCATTACATTGGGGCATCTACACTAGCACTGTATGGTCTTGTGCAACACAAATTTTGCATGCTGACATGTGTGTGGTGACTGTTTACCTTGTGATACTGACACCCACCTTCACCCACTATAGAGTATGTGTTGAATTGCTGGTGTGTTTGTATGTGCTGTAGTGAGGAGTGTATTACTGTAAATGTGTGCATGTGTGCATGTGTGCATGTGTTCATGTGTTCATGTGTGCATGTGTGCATATGTTCATGTGTAGACCGCAAAGTGTTTTTCCTGTCTTCTTCTCACATGTGCTGAGTTAGGGCTGGCCGAATGCAGCAGGGGAACCTGAAGCCACTGCCACGAATAGTGCTGATGATGAGACATGTATTTTGACACAGGGAGGTTTGACAGGGTCTGTCATTGGTCCACCAATCGACAGTACACAGCGTTCAACCCCATCTATGTGCACACTCATACTGCCAATACATCCCTCACCACCAATGGCCGTAGGCGAGGGACAGCATACAGTTGGCACTGACCAGGAGAGTGTGGTACCCATGGCACTTACATCCCCTCACAGCAGCCATAGCCATATTCCTGGAATGGTACCACATAGGCGGAGGTCCAGGGGTTCTCGGGGGAGCACCACTGGTCGTATTGCCCCTGGCAGGCGTGCCCTCACTGGTCTCACGACATCCAATATGTTCCGGGCTGTAATGCAGGCTCAGGTACGTATGGAACGGTACACCAGACAGGGACTTAGGGTGCAGAGGGCACATCTCACCGCTATCAATGACAGCATCCGTGACCTTGCCGGTGCCATCTGGACTTACACCGAGGTCATTGATAGACATTGGGGGGAGACAATAGATGCCCTCCACAATATGTCATCCATCAGCCAGGACTGTGCGGGACAGTTGCGACGTCGACGTGGA
Organism: Protopterus annectens; assembly: GCF_019279795.1. Taxonomy (NCBI): domain Eukaryota; kingdom Metazoa; phylum Chordata; order Ceratodontiformes; family Protopteridae; genus Protopterus; species Protopterus annectens. The sequence continues at coordinate 700,686,582 of NC_056746.1, read as the reverse complement.
TGCATGCCAGCAACAGCAACAGCTGGCAGTGGTCGCGGACGGCCCCCAGGTCACAGCTGCTCCCATAGTGGCAGTACCAGCCCCAGCAATGCTGGGGCTGGCCTGTCCATTGACCGTCCCAGTAGACCATGTGCACGTGGCTCTGGCCATTCCCAGCAGGGACATGGGTTCAGTCATCCCACCTCTGCCTCTGAGGACAGTACCCAGTCAGGGTTGGTACCCGATACTGTCCATAGCACCCCTGCCAGGCACAGACACTGTGTCCATGGCCAGAGACAGTAATCTGTATGGCCTAGCAGGTACAGTCTGTGGCTGTCCCACAAACTACTGTATATGGCAGCCACATGGTGGAGCTGTGTGCATGCAGACACACACATTAACCAAACAACTAGGGCTCTCACACACACACACACATTACATCAACATTGGCCCATGCTGTACTGTTGTCCCTCACACACACACACACACACACACACACACACACACACAGGCATGTCGATTGGATGGCTCAATGTCAGGCTCTGGCAAACAACAAAACGTCCTGTGCATATAATGATACCTGTGTCACCTCCTGTCATCTGTTACATTGATGGACGGACAGGCTAACATGGTGCTGATGCACAGGGTGACACTACAGCAGTGTAGCAATATTAGCAAGTTGTCAACAGGAAAGTATAATGATATCCTTGTAGGTATATCTCAGCAGACATTATTCATCAAAGCTCTGATTGTCAATGTAGCATTGCTTACACCACTGTTAGGTCTGACTATGTATTGTCCACCCATGTGCCACTTGGCTGATGTGTAATGTGTTGCCAGCATGTGTTAGTGAGTGGACAGTATGTGTGTGATGTGTGCAGTACAGATTAGCAAGTGTACATCTGTAAACATGGTGGGTGCGCACTGTCGGTATGTACGTGCATAGTAGACACATGGGACATGTGGCATACCCTGTTGTACACATAGTGAACATGTCACAGTATCTTTCAATGGCCAGTATGCATTCTACTGCAGTTATGTACTAACATGGGTAGACATGTGTGTATGACATGGGTAGACGCCATGCTGTGGGTGATACTGTTAGTATCTGTCAATGATTTGCGGTCTGGTAGTATACATAACCTCAACAGCATGACTATAAGCAATCATTGGATGTTGTCCTGACAAATGACACACAGTCATAGGGAACTCAGTAACAGTTGTATCCTTCCAGTGCTACACTATAACAATAACCAGTGGTAATTACCGCCACCCATTCCTGTGTCCACACCTGTTTGGCATATAGCCCCCTTTGGTACATGCAAACACACTAGGGATGTGTCCATCCACATCTGGTAATGCATGCAGTGGCCTACAATCCATTCCCTGGATGGGACACATATCCTACACAAAGGTATCATACAGACAGATGCCTGTCATGTGATACATGCTGTATAACAGTAAGCCGACTATGGCATAGTCATCCACATGTACTATACTTCCTATCCTGTCAGTACCACATTGGTGGTAGCCCTCAACATGTATGTTGGGTACCAATGTGTACATACAGCCACATGTTATGTCATGTGTCCGTTGGCATCCACATATCCATAGGTATTGTGGAGTCCCAAGGTGTGTCACATGACACATTGGAGGCCTGGATGCATATACACAAGGTGGTTGTACACCTATAAAGATTGTCAATTATTGGCAGTCATGGTTGTGTATAAACATGCCTGACATATACCCCAGGCATATACCCTCACTCACACTACTGTAAAGTAACTGTCATGGGTGTGTGTGGCACAGCTGACCACAGTGGATGGGCCTGTCACATACATACATATGTGACCTATGATCTGAGAAGCTGCGGCACAACCTGTCAATGGCAACAAATGTATTCATGTAGTATGCAGGCTTCACACCTATGTACTGATTAAGGGAACATGTACACATATGTATTTGCAATGCATATACCTGATGGGTGCAATGCACTTACTGTTGTAATCATAATATGCCATAACATAGTAAAAGTGAGACCCACACTGCATTGATCAAGCGTGACACACACACAGTCAGTACTTGCAGAATTCAAACTCATACCTAATTAGGTTATGATACTAGAGAAAGATGCATTAGTGCAGCACGCTATTTGCTTTACTGAGTGGGTGCCTTTTTACGTCTGTATTTCTAGGGTGCTGACATCATCAGTCTTTCCAAAAAGGAATGTACATCTGTAGTGTGTTTTCCCAGTCTTCAAAAAGGCCACTCCTTTCATAGAGAATTGCACACACAAACACAGTCAGCGTTTGCAGGATTCAAACCCCTACCAAATTAGGTTATGATACTACAGAGAGATGCATTAGCATGGCGTGCTATTTGCTTTATGGGGTGGTTTCCCTTCTCCGTCTGTATTTCTAGGGTGCTGACATCATCAGTCTTTCCAAGGAGGAATGTACATCTGTAGTGTGTTTTCCCAGTCTTCAAAAAGGCCACTCCTTTCATAGAGAATTGCACACACATACACCCCCCCCCACGCACAGTCACATTTGCAGGATTCAAACCCCTACCTAACTAGGTTATGATACCTACAGAGAGAAGCATTAGCACAGTGCACTATTTGCTTTACTGGGTGATTTTCCTTCTCCATCTGTATTTCTAGGGTGCTGACATCATCAGTCTTTTCAAAGAGGAATGCACATCTGTAGTGTGTTTTCCCAGTCTTTAAAAAGGCCACTCCTTTCATAGAGAATTGCACACACATACACACACCCTCACACCCAAACACATACACAGTCAGCATTTGCAGGATTCAAACCCCTACCTAACTTGGTTATGATACTAGAGAGAGAAAGACACATTAGCGCAGCATGCTATTTGCTACTGGGTGGTGTCCCTTCTCTGTCTGTATTTCTAGGTTGCTGACATCATCAGACTGGACATGGTAATGTGTGTACACTTTGTTTTATGCCATTCCAGGAATGGTCCATGTGGGTCATCAGGTGTCAACAGCTGGAACAGGAACTCATAATCCTTACCTTGTGTGATCTATCTGTGGACACACTGATATTCCTTCATATGTCAACACATATTTATGCACAGCTTGTTGGTTTTTTTGGCTACTACATGTGTCTGGGATGTTGATAAAGGGCTACTCAAAGTATATGTGAGACATGTGTAGCTGTGTTCAGTGATGTATGTCCTGTGTGGCTGCCTTGCAAACAGTCTAGCATGTTTGGGAACCATGATCCGCACATGAACATACCACGGTTAGTAGGGTTGTGTGTATGTCAGCTTCCAATAGCTTGGTTTATGACTTCAACCATGATGGACTTCATTGCTTGCAGATCATACTTCATAGGCATACTGGACTGTACATCCCATGGTGTGTTGTGCACCAACACTTGTGTGGAGTGCCATATGTTGTTGTAACACATTCAATGGTTCCACATCCTGTGTAGGGGGGGAGGTTGAGCTGACTGTTCAGGTGCAGGATCTGTTTGTTCTGTAGTTTATGCATAACACATATTGGTAATCAATGTAGTCCACTTGATGCCATGCTTTTAGCATTGGGGGTAGCTGTTCATCCATTCTACATGCGATATCTCCTGGTATGATGATATGGACTATCGTCGGTGGGAGGTGAGTATGTATATATGGGCCTGTCTGTCAGGATGTCGGCATTGTCAGTCAGGTACAGTTGGCCCTGACTCATGACATATATGTGTGTATATTGCTATATATGACCTAGCTGTCGGAGGTGTCATAATTCAGTCTGGACTCCTTCTCAGCTACTCTTTACAGAACACCAACAAACCTGAGCACTAATCCCTGATATACTCCTTTACACACTTAACACCCTACTGATCCTTTGTCATCTGGCTACAGAGTATGTCATGATGATATCCCGGCATGTCCAGGGGTCGGCTTTGTGTGCACTCTCCAGTCCAGCTCGTGAATATTGTGATGTAGACACAATGTCACGTCTGTCTCATGTACACAGACAAGACTCTCCTCCTCACAACAAACCCAGATATATGTGTGAGATGCACCTATAGAGACATACAGGGTGCTGAACTCGCTCAACCCATGACTGGCATAGTCTATCAGGTGGTGAAGATAACCACACACACCACATATCAGTCTCACATATCCTCTGGCGACAGCACTCAAACCACATTATCACACATACACATACTCGGACGCTGTAAATGAACTCTGCCTAAGCAGCAGAGACCTCCACATCAGGCACACACACAACTGCTACCCCAGTACAATTCCCACATTTTACATAGTTCACAATGTCAGGGTGCCACACAGTCACTTGCCTTCGGGCTACACAACACACATAATACAGTTGTGATAGGCGACACTTATTGTCAGACACACTGACATACCACTCACCAGCCCATACAAGGAAATAGTCCCTTTGTGCTGTCTGTCATGTGTCAGGATCTGCCACATAACACATGCAGTCAGGTCACTACAAAGCAAGTACAGGACTGGCACCATCATTGTCCATGCTGATGCATAAAACCTCAGATGTTACTCCCTGGACCATATGACATGGTACATGGAGGAACAGTGTCATGATGTAGCCCAGGCCAGTATGACCCTGACCTTGTCTAGCATCTTACACCCGCCAAGTATGATGTCACAGTATACAGACAAACATATCACGTTTAACACTTGGCTAACAGATTGGTGTCATTCATAGGGGATACAGTGTCTGTCAGCCTGTGGTGACATGCTCAACATGCCACATAGCTTCACTATGGACAGCTTGCACCTGTCACCCTTGGACCTTTGAATGCTGGCTAAGGCTCTTGCTACCACCATAGTGCATTTGTTGAGCAGGGCTCAAAAGACAAACCCACCTACATAGACGTTACAGGTTAAATAACACTAAGGGTAATGTTGCTCAACACCAGATGTGTTACCCTCATATTGAGGCCACTCAGGACTCCCTTCAGTATGGGGGATAGCAATATATGTGCACTAACAGACACCTAGTTCAGGGTCACATATGCACACCAGCACTACCAAGTTATGTTTCATACCATGCTTTCTGACCACAGGACTTGGAACGGACAACACAACTAGGGGGTGTTTCCATATACATCACAGATACACACACCTCTGGGTTAATGGCACTGCACTAAGCATCACAGACTATACATATACAACTACCATTGTTCAAAACTGCCTTTCAGTTTGTTGCCTACTACAGACCACCCTCCCATACTCAGGAACCACACTCGGCTTTCCTGGGAACAGTGGGGGATATGATGGTCTCCACGAACACCATTATATTGGGTGAAATCAGATACATGAATATTGGCTGGGGATACTACTCAAGCCGCAACAACCTCGCCCTACAGTCGCTACAATTTGTACATTCATATGCAATGGCACAACCAGTCACCACAGCCACAAGGAGGAATACATATTGGACATGATCATCACCGACATGGGGACTCTATGTTACACACCAGCAATATACCCCTCATTAGTAAGGTTGGAACATACAGCTATCTCAGTGGACATACATACACACTCCACACACCCATCCTGGGTAATCTTGGTGAACGTCTGATGAGCCAACGTCTCACTTCTTCAAAGCAAGGTAATATCCTTCAGAGACCTTGAGACAGTGTGAAATACAGCTCAGGCTGCTGAATCCTTTACATACACATTCTATGGACTCCTAGTGGACTGCATGGATTGTGCTACTCCAAATAACAACAAGACTTACTCCTCCAATAGCAGGGGACCTGTCTGGTAGACACCAGCTATTAATGAGCTGTACAATGTCAGGAGGAAGCTACTACATGATAGAGCACAATCCCAGATGGGGAAAGCATCTGTGATCTGTACTAGCAGACAGCTATGATCACTCATGTACTTATCTAAGGTCGTCTTCTCATGGACAATTGCACCAGACAAGTAGGACTATCACAAGGCCTTCATCTGTTATGTCAAAAACCTGGGTGGATACTCACTGATATGCTGTGAGTTACAGCATACTGACTACGCTTACCCTGAACCCACTGGCATAGCCAACATCCTGGCAAACAGGTTCAGTGCAGATGTCTCCCCCCATCCCCCCTAGAGAGCAACTACCCATCCCAACAGAGTGTAACCTCCCTGACACCACACAGTAACAGGTGAGTGCTGCCCTCCCCAAAGCATACATTACAGCATCAATGTGACCAGTTGGTGCCCCGACCTGCATCTTACACAAGCTTCATGACAGACGTAACCCTCACATTACATCACTGTGCAATATTGGAGTTACTACAGGATATGTACCCACAGAATGGCATACAGCGACAGTGTTCCCACTCCACATAGTTGGTGCCAGAATGGAACACAGACAATATTGCCCTATAAGCCTAACTATCCTGTTATGCAAAGCTATGGAGTGTATTGTCATGGGACTCTTACACATAGACATCAGGAAACTACAGACACTATGTCATACACATTTCAGCGTTGTTGTGGGCAGATCTTGCCTCTTGAACATGTTTGTATTCTTTTGACAGTTAACAGGTCCATCAACATAGGGACAGTTGTACACGCAGCCTACCTGAAGCTTGCTAAACCCTTCCACACAATAACCCACTGGGCCATTATGCATTGGCTCACCAGCATTGATATGGACACATATCTCACATGATGGATTGCTACCTGGATCAGGGATAGCACCCAAATGGTCAGAATTGCAGGTGCCATGTCTGACTATACACCAGTTACACATGGCATCCCACACGGCTCAGTCCTGGGACCTCTCTTGTTCAGTATATATTTGTCTGACATACAGGCTACCACAGGGGGAATATGGCTAACCTTGTTCATACTTGACTGCAAACTGGGTGCCATGATCACCTCTCCAGCTGCCACATGCATACTCCAACAGGGTCTCTCAGAGATGGATTACTGGTGCCTGAGCCATGGCCTACAGCTAAATGCCATTAGTTGCATAGTCATCCCCTTTGGGAATAACAACATGCCCACACATTAACACATAGGTAGTACTCCATTACATATGGTAGGTGTTGTTAGGTGATTGGGGACATAACTTGTTCGTACTGTCACCTTTGACATTCACGTTGCCACAGTGGTTGGACAGACCTTCTATATAAGCAACCTTATCCCATATGGTTTCACATCTAGATCGAGTGATGTCATTGTGCCCCTATACTAATAACAACCATGCTTGGTTACAATGCCACCTTTGGGGTGTACCTTACCCAACACCTGCAGCAACTGTACTGGCCACAGATACCCAAGCAACAGCCACCCCTCAACAATACCCATGAATCACATATCTCACAAAATCAATGTGCCTCACAGTCACAGCCCTTAAGGCCAAACAACACACCAAATACAGTTGTTATAGGGGACTCTATTGTCTGGCACACTGACGTCCCGCTCAACTGACTGAACAAGGAGAAGGTCACTGTAAGCTGCCTGTCAGGTGGCAGGATCCACCACATAATGCAAGCACTCAGGTCACTCCAAAGCAGGTACAAGTCAAACTCTGTCATTGTCCATGCAGGTGTGAATGACATGAGAAGTACCTCCCTGGACTACAAGACATGAGACAGAGCAGCTCTCTGATCATGTAGCCCAGGCTGGTATGACCCAGACCTTGGGTAGCATCTTGCCCTCACCAAGAATGATGCCAGAGTATACAGACAAAATGATCAGTTTAAACAATTGTCTAAAGTACTGGTGTCATTCAATGGGGATCCAGTGTCTGTCAGCCTGGGATGATGTGCCTGACAAGCCACGTTGCTTCACTAGGGATGGCTTGCACCTGTCACCCTTAGGCTTTTGTATACTGGCCATGCCTCTTGCCACCCCCATAGTGCATTTTTTAGGCAAGGATCAAAGGACATACACACCTCCACTGACAACCCATGGATACAAAATCTAGAGGTAATGCTACTCAATGCCAGATGTCTACACCTCAAGATGCACGCACTTGAGGCTCTCCTCAGTATGGAGAATATCAATGTCTGTTCAGTAACAGAAACCTGGTTCAAGGCTCCTGAGAGCACCAGAGCACTACCAGGTTATAACTCATACTATGCATTTCACACACAAAACTCGGACTGAAGCACAAAAGGAGGGGTAGTATCTATATTCATCAAAGATACCTACACCTCCAGGTTAGTGGCACTTCACGAAGCATCAGAAACCATCCATGTGCAACTAACAGCGGGCTAAACTGCATTTCAGTGTGTAGCCTGCTACAGAACACCCTCCCTATTACAGGAACCCCACTTGACATTCCTGAGAACATTGGAGAATATCAAGGTCTCTCCTACAACTATGTTATTGGGTTTCAACTACCCAAACATTGACTGCAACAACTACTCATGCCCAAACACACTCACCCAACGGTTCCTTGAAGTTATAAACTGTAATGTGATGGAACAACTGGTCACCACTCCCACAAGAGGGAACAACATATTGGACCTGGTCATCACCAACATGGAGACTCTATGTTCCACACCAGAGGTAAACCCCTCATTGGTAAGATCAGACCATTAACAAATTTCCATGGACATCCATATACCGTCCCCACCCCCAGCCAAGGAAATCACTGTATAGAATTTCTCAAACGCCAGCTTTGCACTTCTCAAGACTGAGGTGGAATCCTTCAAAGCCCACAGGCCAGAGGATAACAGGCCCATCTGCAGAATCCTTTACAAATGCATTCTATGAGCACCTGCAGGAATGCATGTATTGTGCTATCCCAAATAAAATGAAGCCTCCCTCCTCCAAAAACAGGAGACCTGTTTGGTGGACCCCGACCATAAATAAGCTATACAACAGAAGGAGGAAGCTACTACATGACAGAGCAAAATCCAAAAAATGGAAGCCATCTCTGATCAGTATTAGCAAGAAACTTCAATACCTCATAAAATCATCAAAGGCCAGTTTCCAAAGGGAAATTGCCCTACACACTAAAGATAATCACAAGTCCTTCTTTAGTTATGTCCATAATATGGGAGGAAACTCCCAGATATGCTCTGAATTGTTGCATAATGGTACAAAATATACCGAAACTACAGACAGCCAACATCCTGGCAGACAGATTCAGCACAAACCTCTCTCCCCCTTCACCCACAAAGGAACAAATGCCTATCCCAACTGAATGTAACCTCCCTGACATCACAGATGCACAGGTGAAAGCTGTCCTCACCAAAGCAGAAAACACAGCAGCTATGGGACTGAACGGTATCCCAGGCTGTGTCTTACACCATCTCCAAGAAGAACTGAACCCTCACATTAAGTCACTGTTCAAACTTAGCCTTACTACAGGATATGTACCCGAATAATGGCATACAGCTACAGTGGTTCCACTCCACAAAGGTGGTGCCACAACAGACCCTGGGAACTATCACCCCATAAGCCTGACTAGTCTGGTCTGTACAGCTATGGAGCGTATTATCATGGAACTCATAAACAAAGACATTGGGAGCCTCCAGACACTGGACCCTACTCAATTTGGCTTTCTTAAGGGCAGATCTTGCCTCTTAAACCTAGTTGATTTCTTTGAAACAGTTACCAATGCTATGGATGAGGGCAAGGTAGTCCACACAGCCTACCTGGACCTCGCAAAAACGTTCAACACAATACCCCACTCAGATATCAAACATAAGCTTAACAGCTTAAATATCAACCCCTATCTCACAAGATGTGTTGCAAACTGGCTCAGGGATAGAACCCACATTGTCAGAATCGCAGGTGCCATGTCCAAATACAAATCAGTTACAAGTGGCATCCCACAGGGCTCAGTTCTGGGACCCCTCTTGTTCGGTATATACTTCTCTGAGGTTCAGGCTAACACGGGGGCATTATGGCCGACAAGGTTCACAGATGACTGCAAACTGGGGGCCATAATATCCAGCTAACACAAGCATCCTCCAGACGGGTCTCACAGAGATGGATGTTTGCTGCTAGAGCCACAAGCTTGAGCTACATGCTAAAATGTGCATAGTCATCCCCTTTGTGAAAAACAAGGTGCACACAAATTACCACATAAGTGGTAATCCATTAAGTACAGAAGTAGTAACTTGAGATTTGTGGACCAATGTAGATAGTAATATCTCCTTTGATAATCACATTGCCAAACACCTTCTATATATGCCACCTTATCACAAACAGGTTCGCATCTACATCAAGTGAGGTCATTGTGCCCCTCTACTTATCAGTCATCAGCACCATACTTGAATACAATGGCCCTTTTGGGATGTATCTTACCCGACACCTGCAACACCTGGAGAGACCCAAAAGTACCTCTCCAAGAGGATCATGGGCTACAAACAGATGTCATATGCAGCTCAACTAAGGAAACTCCAGCTCTACTCAGTTGCTTACCACCTACTCAGAGGCAATCTATGCCTGACATACAAAGCCATGTCAAAGCCCAAATTAATGGACATGCTCCACCTCAAAAATCCAAGTCCCTTAGAGATACACGCTCCAGGGACTTAAACCTAAGCACAGGAATAAAAAGGACATGCTGGAGGGACAAATTCATTTTCCAGAGGCTCCCCTCACTCTGGAATAGAATCCCAATTCATATTAGACTTAGCCCATCGTTGACCCTCTTCAAGCCAGATCTGGACACATGAATGGGAAATTGCAAATTCACCCCTGGGATCTCTTCTGTGTCCCTGCTCAACAGAGGCACAGTAGCCTAAACATACATGGGCTATCTTGTGTGACCTACTATTCACTGGCACAATGTAGTACTCTGACAGGGCTGCAAAAGCCAAACACACTCTGGCTAGGCTTGTACATACCCTTGGGCAGATAGCCTACTATTGACCTCTGAACCTATGCTTCTGCTCGGGATGCACAATATTTACTGCTGATACTGTTTGCAGGTCTTTATCATCTTTGCTTTCCCAGTTTCTATGAACAACTTAGGTATCTGTGGAACATGTTTGATCATGACAGGGTTCCACTATATTATATAAGTGTCTGTTGTCATGTAACTGTGTGCACAGCGTGGATTGCTGGATAGTGAGAGGTTCCTGCGTTAACACATGCAACTGCCAGATGTGTGGCCCACTGCTGTACTCAGACATGGCCTAAGTGAGTGAGCATGCCCAGTTCAGGCTTTCCATGTTTTGTTGCCTGACATATGTCTCATTGATCCAAGTGTGTGAGCATGCCCAGTGTGACCTTTCAGTATGTTGCAATCTGAAGTCCACTACATTTGTGGATGTGTGTGAACATGACCGATATTAACATTTATACTGTGTGTGTTGGAAGTCAAGTTCTGTTCTTATTGCAGGACTCACCTTTGTGTCATAACTCAACAGGGATTATGCTGTGCCTGCAGGGTTTCCATGAGATACTTTGCATAGCCTTATCAACATTCCTTCATACTGGCTGAACAATGCAATGCTGTCATGGTATAGTGGTTCAGTACTTTAACTGTGGTGCACAGTATCCTGGGTTCGAAGCCTATCACTGCTTTATATTTCCATACTGAGCAGACCAGACTGCTTAAGGGCCAGTTAAGCAAATATGAGCATGGTGGCTTTTATTCTGCTATGCCCTACTTAGACCAGGCTTGTCCGACATTGCTGTATATTCACCAACTTTGCTGGACATTGCCCAATATTACTCGACACTGACCACAGTTGTACTAGTTGGTGTGTGTATTCTGTTTGCATATACTACATGGTGGTAAATGCTGTTTAGCACTACCTTAAATTGCTTGACACATGACAATCATGCCTCAGGTGGTGCTGCAGGGCTGCCTATGTCGGATGCACATACTACACTCCCTGTACAAGTTTGAAGCAGTTAGTGTCAACTTAGGCATCCCTTTTACTATATGTGCGGGTCAGAGAGAGAGGTATCATTTCCAGGGTTCCTACTGAGCCAGTGTATGTGCTGTGAGTTGCCTCTTTGCCAAGGCCAAAGCATACTGGGCATGCCTCCTTCTGCCTACTGGGGCAGGCTCAGGTTGTTCCTCCTCCGAGTCACGCTCTGCCTGTGATGACCTTGGCAATGGTGGGGGGGTGTTTGGGCCAGGCCTATGCTGGTCCTGCTGCAGCTGTTTTTGCAGGATCATATTATGTAGCATAGCACATACCATGACAATCTGGGTACATGTAGTTGGAGTGTACTGCAAGGCTCCACCAGATGTGTCCAGGCACCGGAACCGTGACTTGAGCAGCCCAAACACACGCTCGATTACATTTCGTGTTTGTGCGTGTGCCTCATTATGGCATTCCTGTTCAGGTGTGTGTGCTTTTCTGATGGGTGTCAACAGCCACGGCTCCAGTGCATAGCCAGCATCCCCCACTAGGTGATCATGTGGGATGTCCCCATTGGCAAATGTATGGTACAGCTGTGTCAGATGCCAGATATGGGAATCAAGGTAGCTTCCAGGACAGCCAGCACACACATTCAGTATTATGCCCTGGGCATCATACATGACCTGGCAGTTGATGGAGGGGAAGCCCTTGTGGTTAAAGTAGACCCTATCCCGCTCACCGGCTGGTGTTTTCATGCATATGTGCGTGCACTCTATTGCACCCACTACCTCAGGGTATTCCGCTATTTGCTGGAAGAGATGCATATTGCTGGCCAATACCTCACGGGAATTGGGGAAATATACATGATCACCGGCATGTGCTGACATGGCATCCAGAAACTGGTGCAGTACCCTTGATGCTGATGCCTGTGATATCCCCATCATATCACCAGTTGGTCTCTGGAAGGTACCTGTTGCTAGTATTCGTAGGCCAACACATACCTTGGTTTCCACTGGAATGGGTTCCCCTCTGTTGGTTCTGTGTGTGAGGCGTGGCCTGCACAGCTCAACAATTTGCTGCATGAGGTCTCTGTCCACTCTATAGCGCTCCACTATCTCCAGCTCATGTTTATTATTTATTTATTTATTTATTTTACATTTGTTAACCGGGAGAGTCCGACTGTATACATGTCCATTTTCAGCGGAGGCCCGGGGAGAAAAGCTCCAAGTACATAACAGACATATGAACATTGTTAATGCAAAAAAAAGGAAGATAGTTGAGTTCTAAATACAATATAAAGATACATCACATCTTGGGGAAAAAAAAAAACAACAGCAGCATATAAAAAAACATAGGTCAGTTACAAAGGCGAGGTGCCTTGTTAAAAAGCGGTTAAGGATAGTGAGGTAAGAGAAGGGTAAATGATAGTGGTTAATCAGGTTTGGAACAGGGACATTGCCAGAGAGTATTGAGATGGGGTTTAAGCTTATTTTTGAATTGTAGGAGTGAGGGTTCTGAGGTGAACATGGTCGGTAGGGAGTTCCACATTTTACCTACAAAGTTTGAGAATAGAGAATCCCCAGCAGAATTATTGGCTTTGGTAGTTTGAGCTAAGATCTTATTGGAGGAGCGTAAAGATTGCAGGTTAATATAGGAGTGAATGATGTTTTTCAGAGCTGGTGTTTTCTCTGGGTGATACAGTATCTGGTGAGCCATTTTGAGTTGGTTGAAATGGAGTTGGCTGGAAAACTCTAACCACCCTAGTTGCTTCAAGTTAGTGCAGTGGTGCGTTCTAAAGGTGGAATTTGTGGCAAATCTAGCTATGTGATTGTAACAAGAAGCAAGTTTGTTAAGGGTTGTCTTGTTTAGGTTTGTAAAGAGGGGAGGCATAGAAAAGAGTTGATAGTAGGTGTGTGCTGGCAATTGTAATTTTAGCATGAGGAGTGAGAAAGTGTTTTACTTTATAGAGAGAGCCAAGCTTTTTATTGATGGTTTTGATGGTAAGATTGAAATGGGTGTCAAATTTAAGGGAGTTATCAATGGTAACACCTAATAGCTTTGTGTGAGCTTCTGGTGATATAGTGATTCCATTGGAGGATGTAATAGAGAAGGTGGTGACAAGAGTCTTGTTAGTGGGTGAGAAAGTAAGTAGTTTTGTTTTGTTGGGGTTGAGAACTAGTTGTCGACTTGAGAACCATTTTTCTATTAGGTTGAAGGTGTCTTGGGTTGAAGCAGTGAGGTCTGCCAGGTTGGAGGCAGTGCTGATGATAGTCGAATCATCTGCATATTGAATGCATGTGGCATGGGGGTGATTGTGGGCAGGTCATTAACAAAGATGGTGAAGAGAAGAGGGCCAAGAATAGATCCTTGGGGAACTCCAAGTGTAACAGGTAGGCATGTAGATAATTTGTCCTGCCATAGAACAGCCTGTTGCCTATTGGACAGGTAGGATTGGAACCATTTCAGCGTGGAATTGCTGAGTGATAGTTTTTAATGTATGGAGGAGTTGAATGTGGTTCACCATATCAAAGGCCTTGGAGAGGTCTAAGAAAAGAGCAGATGATAGTTTATTATTGTTTCTGAAGTTATTGATGGTATTAGAAAAGGATAGTAGGGCTGATGTGGTACTGTGATTTGGCCTGAAGCCATGTTGGGAGTTAGCTAGAATTTTATTTTTGGTGAGGTGTTCCATCAGTTGTTTGTGGACACACTTTTCCATAATTTTGGCCAGGGGTGAGAGTATAGCTATAGGTCTGTAGTTGGTTAGCTCTAGTGAGCTACCACCTTTATGGAGAGGAATAATGTGGGACATTTTCCATATGGAGGGATGAAGGCTTCTGACAAGGTACGGTTTATGATTATGGAGACGGATAGGAAATGGCCTCAGCTGCTTTTTGCAGAAACTCAGCTGGGAGAAGGTCAGCTGCTAGCTTAGTGGGTTTTAGTTTTTTAAGAAGAGATGTTATAAAGGATATGGGTACTGGATCGAAGGTAAATAGATAATCTGATGTAGTTGTAGTATTCTGCTGGCATGGGTAGTGGAGTGGGCTGGTTGTTTGTTTGAATTGTGTGGCCAGGGATTGTATAGTTTCTGTGAAGAAACTATTGAATGTGTTAGTAATGTTTACAGGGCACTGTTGTTTGCAAGTTGTTGGAGTGGGGGTGGTTGCCTGGCCTGGGTGCAGGAGCTTGTTTAAGCCTGCCCAGAATTTTTGTGGATTATTAAGGTGTTTGTGTTGGAGGTGGAGGAAGAAGTTTTTTTTATCATTTAAGATCATTCTTTTATTTATTTATTTATTTTATTTTACATTTGTTGACCGGGCTAGTCCAACTGGATCATTGTCCATTTTCAGTGGAGGCCCGGGGAGAAAAGCTCCACAGATTAAAGCATGTTTATAGAAATACATGTAAAAAAGACACTTGTGATATAGGCAAAGAGCAATAATACAAGGAAATTAGTTCAGGTCAGGTGATGCTATTCTAATAACAAATAGATAATACTAACTATGTAATACAAATTATGTAATTAAAACATGAAAATAAAAATAATAATTTTTTTTTTTTTTTTTTTTTAGTAACAGTAGAATCATAATGTTATTTATGATTTGAGAGAGAGATTTAGAGTGTTAAATAAAATGCAAATATAGTTGAAAGATGAAAGTAGGTTAGTCTGGATTGGTACAAGAGCAGTAGTTTCATTTCTAAGTTGCCGGAAGGTTTGGTGGGAGTGTGGGTCTTTAGAGGTACGCCATGTGACCCACATCTTGTTTCTAGATAGGATTTTGGATTTTGTTTCCTTAGAGAGCCATGGTGCGGTTTTGGTTTTAGTTCTAATGGACCGTATTGGAGCATGGGAATCTAGAATCTTGAGGAAGGTGGTGTTGAAGTAGATAAATGCCTCTTCAAGAGGAAGAGACTTGAGTATTGTCCAGTTGTGGGCTTTAAGTTCAGTTTGAAAAATGGAGGCGTTGAATTTATTATTGTTCCTGATTTTTTTATGGTTGTAAGAAGGGGTGATTTTCTTGAATTTGATAACATAGGTGAGTAAGTGATCACTCATGTCCTCTGGGTGAGTACCTGCTGAGTACTGGTCAGGATCTTTATTAGTAAGGATCCAGTCCAGGATGCTGTCTTTGTTTTGGGGTTTACCTAGTCTGGTAGGAGTGGATATGAGCTGAGAAAAGCCATGTAGATTTATGCTGCTAGATGGGGAGCTAGATGAGAAGGAATTCCAATCGATGTTGAAGTCACCTAACACTATGGATTCCTGGGGGTGAGTTTGAGTTAACCAGTGGAGAAAGCCCTCTAAGGTTTTGTTATTATTGTTGCCTGGGGGGATGTAAATACATGCTATATTTATGCTTTTATGTTTGTTTGGTTGAAGTTTTACAAGTAGAATTTCGGCATTGTTTGTTAGGAGGGGTTGTGGAGAGGCAAGGGAGATTTGTAATGTATTTTTGTAGAGTATGGCAACACCGCCACCTTTACGAGTTATTCGGTCTGCTCTTAGTATATCATACCCTGGTGGGATTATCTGTGTGTCTTTCGTACTTGGTTTAAGCCAGGTTTCTGTGAGACATAGTAGGTCTGGGGAACAAGTAGCTAAAAGGGCATGTAGGTTGTGAATCTTATTGTTTACACTTCTGATGTTTAGATGACAGGTCAGAAGAGAGTTAAAGGGTCTAGAGTTTAGATTGAGAAGTGGAGGGAGGATAGGGTGGAATTACAATTGAGTGGAGGGGAAGGGCCAGGGTTGGGGTGGATATCACCATCTGTGGCTAGTCTGTGATTCAGAGTGGTAATGAATTTGAGGGCTTTGAGTAGAAGTTTGTAGTAATGTTTATCATTTGGCCTAATATTGGTAGGTTTGATAATTACATAGCGTTCGAGTTCTAATAAGGTGGGTGAGTAGGGAGTCGAGTCATGGCCTCTGTTGTTAATTATGGGTGAGGGGTTGGTTTGGTAGCCTGGGTGGTGGAAGCCTATGTAAGACCACGTTTCATATAGGGTAGCTAGGTAAGGGACAAGTAGGAGGGGAAAAAGAGTTAGTATGATAAGCTTCCAGGGTGGTGTCATATTCCGTTTGATCTTAGAGGGCGGTACTGAGGTACAGGAAGTTAGTGGACAGTAGGGGGAGTGGTTTGAGGTTATAAAAGTACGAGTACTGGGGCGGGTGGGAATAGGGGGCAGGGCGGGAGGCGAGCGGCAGCGAGTGCTCATGAGGGGCTTACACTAAGCCACTAGAGCCCAGGTTTCAAGATGTAACTCCTGAATAATTAACTTGCAGGTGAGTAATCTCATCTAAACAAACACCAGGTTCAATGCCTATGCTTTGGGAGCTTGTGTTTACAATTTTATAGCAGTTTGCCTTAGTTTTAGAGTGTGTTCTGTAGTTTAAGTGGAGTATATGCAAACAAGCTTGGATTTTTTGTTTGGGTAAGCCTAGGGAGATTTGTGCTAGTGCTGAGGACCCTTAAATAATACTTTACTTTAAAGTCTATACTAAAATGACCAGATAATGACCTGTTTTGTTTTACAGGTTGTGGGCAAAAGTAGAGTAGTCGCTCGAAAAGGGCGAAGTTCTTTTCTGCCTTACGCTGTGCAGGGGAAGACCTGGGAGGGATAGAGAGAGCTTGATTTCAGAGGCAGCCAGAAGCAGCTGTGTAGCTTAAACAACATTAGACTACCCGAGGAAACCCCTAAACTATGTTAGTAAAATCTTCACATATCTTTACATATAGCATAAATCATTATAACACATTAGCATTTTACTGCAACAGTGCCTTATGACTGAGAGTCAAAGAATGTTGAATGTTGAATATCCTGCTTCTCAAAAATATACAGAAGGCTCTCAATTTTCACTCTAATGAACAGCTCTGCAAAGAGCTTGTCATACTAAAGTCTGGTTATCAAACACATTTAGCTATAGAGACACAACTTAGCTTTAAAGAAACAAGTAGCTACAATATTCATGCCATTCAATACTGCATTATGTAGCTATGTAGCAAAAAGAGTTACATCAGTTACTATTAAATCACACAATTCAACTTAAATACATTTAACAGTCTATTAGGAACAATGAATAACAGCTTAATACATACCTCAGGAGGTAGAGGCCAGTAACAAGGTCCTACAGCACTAGGAATTTGAAATTAAAGGCACCAGACAAGGGTTATTTCAAACCTTTGTAACAGGGATAGAATGGGGTGGGGGGTTTACACTAAGCCACTAGAGCCCAGGTTTCAAGATGTAACTCCTGAATAATTAACTTGCAGGTGAGTAATCTCATCTAAACAAACACCAGGTTCAATGCCTATGCTTTGGGAGCTTGTGTTTACAATTTTATAGCAGTTTGCCTTAGTTTTAGAGTGTGTTCTGTAGTTTAAGTGGAGTATATGCAAACAAGCTTGGATTTTTGTTTGGGTAAGCCTAGGGAGATTTGTGCTAGTGCTGAGGACCCTTAAATAATACTTTACTTTAAAGTCTATACTAAAATGACCAGATAATGACCTGTTTTGTTTTTTACAGGTTGTGGGCAAAAGTAGAGTAGTCGCTCGAAAAGGGCGAAGTTCTTTTCTGCCTTACGCTGTGCAGGGGAAGACCTGGGAGGGATAGAGAGAGAGCTTGATTTCAGAGGCAGCCAGAAGCAGCTGTGTAGCTTAAACAACATTAGACTACCCGAGGAAACCCCTAAACTATGTTAGTAAAATCTTCACATATCTTTACATATAGCATAAATCATTATAACACATTAGCATTTTACTGCAACAGTGCCTTATGACTGAGAGTCAAAGAATGTTGAATGTTGAATATCCTGCTTCTCAAAAAATATACAGAAGGCTCTCAATTTTCACTCTAATGAACAGCTCTGCAAAGAGCTTGTCATACTAAAGTCTGGTTATCAAACACATTTAGCTATAGAGACACAACTTAGCTTTAAAGAAACAAGTAGCTACAATATTCATGCCATTCAATACTGCATTATGTAGCTATGTAGCAAAAAGAGTTACATCAGTTACTATTAAATCACACAATTCAACTTAAATACATTTAACAGTCTATTAGGAACAATGAATAACAGCTTAATACATACCTCAGGAGGTAGAGGCCAGTAACAAGGTCCTACAGCACTAGGAATTTGAAATTAAAGGCACCAGACAAGGGTTATTTCAAACCTTTGTAACAGGGATAGAATGGGGTTTACACTAAGCCACTAGAGCCCAGGTTTCAAGATGTAACTCCTGAATAATTAACTTGCAGGTGAGTAATCTCATCTAAACAAACACCAGGTTCAATGCCTATGCTTTGGGAGCTTGTGTTTACAATTTTATAGCAGTTTGCCTTAGTTTTAGAGTGTGTTCTGTAGTTTAAGTGGAGTATATGCAAACAAGCTTGGATTTTTTGTTTGGGTAAGCCTAGGGAGATTTGTGCTAGTGCTGAGGACCCTTAAATAATACTTTACTTTAAAGTCTATACTAAAATGACCAGATAATGACCTGTTTTGTTTTCACAGGTTGTGGTCAAAAGTAGAGTAGTCGTCGAAAAGGGCGAAGTTCTTTTCTGCCTTACGCTGTGCAGGGGAAGAGCTGGGAGGGATAGAGAGAGAGCTTGATTTCAGAGGCAGCCAGAAGCAGCTGTGTAGCTTAAACAACATTAGACTACCCGAGGAAACCCTAAACTATGTTAGTAAAATCTTCACATATCTTTACATATAGCATAAATCATTATAATACATTAGCATTTTACTGCAACAGTGCCTTATGACTGAGAGTCAAAGAATGTTGAATGTTGAATATCCTGCTTCTCAAAAAATATACAGAAGGCTCTCAATTTTCACTCTAATGAACAGCTCTGCAAAGAGCTTGTCATACTAAAGTCTGGTTATCAAACACATTTAGCTATAGAGACACAACTTAGCTTTAAAGAAACAAGTAGCTACAATATTCATGCCATTCAATACTGCATTATGTAGCTATGTAGCAAAAAAGAGTTACATCAGTTACTATTAAATCACACAATTCAACTTAAATACATTTAACAGTCTATTAGGAACAATGAATAACAGCTTAATACATACCTCAGGAGGTAGAGGCCAGTAACAAGGTCCTACAGCACTAGGAATTTGAAATTAAAGGCACCAGACAAGGGTTATTTCAAACCTTTGTAACAGGGATAGAATGGGGTGGGGGGTTTACACTAAGCCACTAGAGCCCAGGTTTCAAGATGTAACTCCTGAATAATTAACTTGCAGGTGAGTAATCTCATCTAAACAAACACCAGGTTCAATGCCTATGCTTTGGGAGCTTGTGTTTACAATTTTATAGCAGTTTGCCTTAGTTTTAGAGTGTGTTCTGTAGTTTAAGTGGAGTATATGCAAACAAGCTTGGATTTTTTGTTTGGGTAAGCCTAGGGAGATTTGTGCTAGTGCTGAGGACCCTTAAATAATACTTTACTTTAAAGTCTATACTAAAATGACCAGATAATGACCTGTTTTGTTTTACAGGTTGTGGGCAAAAGTAGAGTAGTCAAAAGGGCGAAGTTCTTTTCTGCCTTACGCTGTGCAGGGGAAGACCTGGGAGGGATAGAGAGAGCTTGATTTCAGAGGCAGCCAGAAGCAGCTGTGTAGCTTAAACAACATTAGACTACCCGAGGAAACCCTAAACTATGTTAGTAAAATCTTCACATATCTTTACATATAGCATAAATCATTATAACACATTAGCATTTTACTGCAACAGTGCCTTATGACTGAGAGTCAAAGAATGTTGAATGTTGAATATCCTGCTTCTCAAAAAATATACAGAAGGCTCTCAATTTTCACTCTAATGAACAGCTCTGCAAAGAGCTTGTCATACTAAAGTCTGGTTATCAAACACATTTAGCTATAGAGACACAACTTAGCTTTAAAGAAACAAGTAGCTACAATATTCATGCCATTCAATACTGCATTATGTAGCTATGTAGCAAAAAAGAGTTACATCAGTTACTATTAAATCACACAATTCAACTTAAATACATTTAACAGTCTATTAGGAACAATGAATAACAGCTTAATACATACCTCAGGAGGTAGAGGCCAGTAACAAGGTCCTACAGCACTAGGAATTTGAAATTAAAGGCACCAGACAAGGGTTATTTCAAACCTTTGTAACAGGGATAGAATGGGGTTGGGGGGTTTACACTAAGCCACTAGAGCCCAGGTTTCAAGATGTAACTCCTGAATAATTAACTTGCAGGTGAGTAATCTCATCTAAACAAACACCAGGTTCAATGCCTATGCTTTGGGAGCTTGTGTTTACAATTTTATAGCAGTTTGCCTTAGTTTTAGAGTGTGTTCTGTAGTTTAAGTGGAGTATATGCAAACAAGCTTGGATTTTTGTTTGGGTAAGCCTAGGGAGATTTGTGCTAGTGCTGAGGACCCTTAAATAATACTTTACTTTAAAGTCTATACTAAAATGACCAGATAATGACCTGTTTTGTTTTACAGGTTGTGGGCAAAAGTAGAGTAGTCGCCGAAAAGGGCGAGTTCTTTTCTGCCTTACGCTGTGCAGGGGAAGACCTGTTTTGTTTTACAGGTTGTGGGCAAAAGTAGAGTAGTCGCTCGAAAGGCGAAGTTCTTTTCTGCCTTACGCTGTGCAGGGGAAGACCTGTTTTGTTTTACAGGTTGTGGGCAAAAGTAGAGTAGTCGCTCGAAAGGGCAAGTTCTTTTCTGCCTTATGCTGTGCAGGGGAAGACCTGTTTTGTTTTACAGGTTGTGGGCAAAAGTAGAGTAGTCGAAAAGGCGAAGTTCTTTTCTGCCTTACGCTGTGCAGGGGAAGACCTGTTTTGTTTTACAGGCTGTGGGCAAAAGTAGAGTAGTCCGAAAAGGCGAAGTTCTTTTCTGCCTTACGCTGTGCAGGGGAAGACCTGTTTTGTTTTACAGGTTGTGGGCAAAAGTAGAGTAGTCTCGAAAGGGTGAAGTTCTTTTCTGCCTTACGCTGTGCAGGGGAAGACCTGTTTTGTTTTTACAGGTTGTGGGCAAAAGTAGAGTAGTCGCTCGAAAAGGGCGAAGTTCTTTTCTGCCTTACGCTGTGCAGGGGAAGACCTGTTTTGTTTTTACAGGTTGTGGGCAAAAGTAGAGTAGTCGCTTGAAAAGGGCGAAGTTCTTTTCTGCCTTACGCTGTGCATGTAGCCCCTGGTAGGTTACCCTGGGCCTGTACACTCTTCTCCGTCTCCTCACTGGGGGTTGGTTGGCAGCATTCCCATTGTCACCACCCTCAGCATGTTGCATATGTCAGTTTATGAGAGCAATGGCAGCCCCTAACATTTCTTTGTCTCAGTTAAGCCTTTTCAGTATTCACTTCTCTTAGCTTACTGCAGTGCTGCAGTGTCTCTGAGCAATACATGGTGAAAAGTTGTTTGCAGAGTTTTAAGTGCTGGGCTGGGCTAGGCTTGTTTACTGCCTGTATAATTGCCTAATTCTGATTATTTCCACCTGCTAGCTCTGCTGACTCTCCCTGGTTAACTTCCTGCTGTTTGTTGTGCTTCCTTTTCCCTTTCCATTTTCCTCAGGGGGCAGCACCGCGCACACTAGAGCAGATGCGCGTACACGTGCTAACATGCATGCACACAGGCTTAGATGGACTTACACTAGCTAATTCCTGCCTAAATAAATGCACACAAGTGCAGAGGCACTTACAAGACTTTAAACTGCCTTATACATGCTTACTCCAGCTTAAACGCGCGCAGTCATGCTTCCACATGCGCACACTGTCTTACTCCGGTTTACAGGCGCGCACACGCACGCATACATGTTGCAAGCATTTTTACAAGAAACTTTGGTGATACCCACAGTGTGCACCTTCTATTTCTTGACTTTAGCTAGGATACCTGATGACACACCTCTTCCAGTGATGAGCAACTGACAGCTAACACATGACACTCTGCTCCAATGAGATTATCTTCTTTCATACATACCCCCTCCTGATGCCACCTATATCCTACTCTGTTACTCCCCTTATCCTAGTCTTACACTCCACTGACTGTGCTCATTTGCTATGTAGACTTGGGATTCACTATCCTTACCCTCATTTGCATAGGATTGCCTACTAATGCTTGGTTACATCTCTTAGACTGGGTTCCCCCCTTTGCAACCCGTATTCGGGCCATTGCCTTGCATTGTACAGTACAAATCCCCATAAAATCCACATTTGTGGGTTA
This sequence comes from Protopterus annectens, assembly GCF_019279795.1. Lineage (NCBI taxonomy): Eukaryota > Metazoa > Chordata > Ceratodontiformes > Protopteridae > Protopterus > Protopterus annectens. Next base: position 700,663,609 of record NC_056746.1, on the reverse strand, counting down.
TAATTTTTATTTTTCTGGTTTTTAGAGCACAGCCCGTTTGTGCATCGCTGCGCTACGCTTAAACATGGAAAATCGGAAAAAAAATTTAATTACTTTTTTTTCATTTTGCATCAGGTAACATTGTCAATGGCCATATATTTGGCCATTGGCATGCTTCCTCTACTGGATGCAACCTTTATTTGGAGCTGTCATGGCTCCGTTTTTCTATTTGTAGAATGGTACTCAGTTGTCAACTGAGTACATTTCTGCAGATAACACTACTCTTACTCGGACAGGTTCGGGTTTCCTGGATCGCAAATCTACCTCATTTGCATGCCTTTCAGCTGCAATTGAGGTAATTTGATGTCCCGGCCCTGTCCGTGTAAGAGCCGTTTTAGATGCTCTCTTACACGCCCCTACAGGCTGTTCCTGGATCGCTCGTCAGATATGATGGATGCATGGAGTCTTACTCTACTCTTAGACTCCATGCAAGCCATCGTGAATCCGGCCCATTGTTTGTGTCCGTAAAAAAATTACTGTTACTTCAAGTCAAGTTTTGCCACCATTAATGTGCAGTGATCATGGAGTTATAAAGGTTTATTTGTTACTAGATAATTCTGCCAAACTGAAAGTTAATCCAATGCACAGAAGGTTAATCACAGATTATATTGAAGCAAAACAGTCAATATGTAAAACTAACTGGAGTGAGGTGTTCAGCGGAAAAGCTGCAGGTGGAATAAGGGAAGTTTTGAAAGAAAAATTGTTTGAGTGCAAAAAAATAAAAAAGAATGTTTAACATCAGGATCTATGCATACAACATCAGGGGGGTATATTTCCATAAAAACAAGATATCTGATTAAGGTGAGAGCCAAGAAATATAAGAAATGAGAGAGAGGTCGAACTACAATGTTGAAAACTGAAATAAGCAAGCTAGACAAACAGATTAAGCATAATATGAGACAAGATCAAGAAAAATTTGAAGAAAATTTATATAAAGATATTGAGCATAACAGGAAACCTTTTTATAGCACATAAGATGTGGAAGGAGTAAAGACACACAATTGATAAACTGTGCAGATTCAAAAATTTATTCTAAGACACAACAGATTGTAAATATATTTACAAAATCTTGTGCAAAACAGTCTGGCTCCACAAAAGGGGTGATAAGTTGTCCTACGACATCCAGGTAACTCCAGATACTGGAATCAGATTATATTGAAAAAGAACTGCACAAACTGGATCTAAACAAGGTACAGGGAGGGGATGGAATTAGTAACAATGACCTGAGAACACTTCAGCAAGAACTTACGCTACCATTATATCTATTGTTTACTAGGTCATATAACTATGGGAAGATTTCTCAAGAGTGGAAATATGGGCTTATTAAACCTGTCTTTAAGGAAAAGGTGATTAGGACAAACCCAGAGTCATATAGACCCTTATGTTTACTTTTATATTGTGGAAAAATAATGGAGAAGGTAATTTTGGATAAGTTATTGTCAGAAGTGGATAGGTTGGGACTTGAAACCATATATCAACATGCATATGTTGAAAATAGATCTATTATCACTTGTAACACGATGTTCTATAACAATATAATAACAGCTATGAATGAAAATTATGCTGTGATGTAATTTATGTAGATTTAACTTCGGCATGTGATAGAGTCATACACAAAACACTGTTCAATAAATCAGTGCATCTAGTTATTGATGTACTCATGATAAGATGGATAGCTGCATGGCTTACAAATAGGACATGGCAAGTATCATACAGTAACTGGACAGGTGAAATTCTTGGTTACAGTCAAGGTGTCCCACAGGGCTCTGTCCTAGGCCCTTACTTGTTTAGATTGTATCTTTCAAACCTTACTTTTTCATCTGAGGTGTTAATTGGGTAAACTGATTACATGTGTTACAAATAAGGCATATCTGCAAAAAAAAATAATTAAATTGATCATTTGGACACAGGAGAATAATATGCTGATAAATACATCAAAAACTAAGCATATGAAATTTGAGAGACATAAATTAAAAGGTGAATATTTAATACAGCACAGTGATTGAAACTGTAGACTCATTTAAGGACCTGGGTATATGGGCAGATTCAACTACAAGTTTTTTGTAATCATATCAACCACTTGATTAATGATAGTTATAGAAATATAGGTTGTATAAAAAGATTTATAAAGTCTAGTAAATCAAAAATGATGAAGTCATTGTTTGTTAGTTACATTAGGCCCAAACATTAATATGGAATAACAATATGGAAACCCTATAAGACAACAAGCATGAGTAAACTGGAAAGAGTAGAGTGGAAATATACCAAAAATATCCATGGATGTGAAAATTTAAGTTATTATGAAAGACTAAAATATCTGAACTTGTACAGTGTCTCTTACAGATATCTAAGAGAAGATCTTATTCAGGTATATAGGACATTTAGAGACAACTATCTCTAGGAATGTTTGGGGTTAACAAAAAATTCTAGAGAATCATCGGACAACCTATGTTCATAGGTTCATAGGTTCATAGGTTCATACTAGGCTATCTGCCCGAGGGCATTTATAAGCCTAGCCAGAATGTGTTTGGCTTTCGCCACCCATTTTAAATTTATTTTGCTATGCCCTTTTTCGAGGTTAGTATACTGTGCCTCTGTCTAACAGTGACACAGAAGTGATACCCGGGGTAAACCTACGATCTCCCATCCACTCATCAAGATTTCTCTTGAAGAGAGTCAATGAGGGACTCTGCCTAACCTGGACTGGGATTTTATTCCAGAGTGAAGGGAGCCTCTGGGTTATGAATCTGTCCCTCCAGCATGTCCTATTTATTTCAGTGCTGAGGTTCAAGTCTCTAGCGTAGCTCGATGGGATTTGGATTTTCTGAGGTGCAGCATGTCCATTAATTCCGGGTTGGACATGGCTTTATACGTCAGGCACAGATCGCCTCTGAACAGGCGGTATGCCACTGAGTAGAGCTGGAGTTTCTTTAACCGGGCAGCATATGGCATCTGTTTGAGCCCTTTGATCCTCTTGGTGAGGTACTTAGAAGATTCCATAGGAATGAGAAGTGTGCTAATTGGTTCTCTGACAGAGCAGCTGATGCATGGCACACACTACCAAATTACATTAAAGCAAGCACTAGTTTAGATATTTTTAAGAACATCCTCAAAACTTATTGTGGGAACAAGTGGTTTGGTATATTGGCAAGCTAGAAGGGCATTAATGCCCATGCTTGAAATATTTCTATGTATGTATTTGGTAGGGATACCACCCTCATATAAGTGTTTATGAGTGACATTGTAGCATGCTATTAATACCCTTTTTGCTAATATTATGGGATAAATGTCATGTTCTTCCCAGTGGGCTGAAATGCCACACCACATATTAATGTTCACCATCAGCACTAAGCACATTATATTTAAATGGATCCTGTTGTTATTTTGGTATGATTTAACATCCTCTTGTTTTGACATGGGGACTGGTTCATAGGTTCATAGGTAGGTACTAGGCTATTGGCCCTAGGGCCTATATAAGCCTAGCCAAACAGTACCCAGTTTTTTGCCACCCAAGAAAATTATTTCCTGTGCCCCTGTCAACCAGTGCCACAGAAGTGATCATTGGGGTGAATTTCCTATCTCCCATCCAATCATCAAGATTGTTCTTGAAGAGTGCTAATGAGGAGCTTTGTTTGATATAGATAGGTTGTTTGGTCCAGAGCATGGGAAGTCTCTGAGAGAAGAATCTATCCATCTAGCATGTTCTGTTTATTGTGGTGACAAGATTTCGGTTCCTAGAGCATGTAGCTCGGAGGGACTGAGATTTCTTTACGTGGAGCATGTCCAACAGCTCTGGGTTTGACATAGCTTTGTATGTTAGGCAGAGATTACCTCTGAGTAGGCGATATGCGACAGAGTAAAGCTGGAGTTTTTTTAGACGGTCTGCATAGGGCATCTGTTTGAGGTTGGTAATCCTCTTTGTAAGGTATTTCTGTGGCCTTTCCAGTTGTTGTAGATGTCCTGTGAGATACATACCAACAGGGGTATTGTACTCAATAATGGGTTTAATGAGTGATGAGTAGAGGGGAACAATGACCTCTTTTTTTCTGGATGAGAAACCTTTTGTGATGAGGTGTGCCACATAGAAGGATTTTCTGACTACTGTGGTGATGTGATTATCAAAGGAGAGTCTACTGTCCACCTGTGTCCCAAGGTCTCTTATCACACTTTCAGTGTTAAGTAGACTACCGCCCATGTGGTAGTTCATGGGTACAGAGTTTTTACCAAAAGGGATGACAATGCACTTTTTGGCATTGAGCTTGAGGCCATGGCTTTGACACCAGGCATCTGTCTCAGTGAAGCCCTTTTGTAGATGTCCACATTGTTAGGAGATTTAATTATGGCTGCTAGTTTGCAGTCATCTGCGAACTTTGTTACCCAAAGACCTTCTGTGTTAGCCTGTACTTCAGAGAAGTAGATACCAAACAGGAGTGGACCTAGGACTGAACCCTGTGGTACTCTACTTGTCACTGGTCTGAAGTTGGATTTAGAGTCTGCTACTTTCACAGGGTGTGTTCGGTCAGTGAGCCAGTTGGCAACCCATCTTGTGACATAGGGATTTATACCTAGTTTAGTGAGTTGTCTATAATTGGAGAGTGGGGGATGGTGTCAAAAGTCTTGGTGAGATCGAGATAGGCTGTGTGTACCACCTCACCCTCATCTACAGCTTTGGTGACCGCTTTAAAGAAGTCTATCAGGTTTAAGAGACATGATCTGCCTTTTACAAACCCGAACTGGGGAGGGTCCAGAGTTTGGAGATTACCAATGCCATTGTTTATAAGTTCCATGATGATACGCTCCATAGACTTGCAGACCAGGCTCGTCAGGCTAATGGAGCGGTAGTTCCCGGGGTCCATGGTGGTGTCCCCTTTGTGGAGTGGGATAACTGTTGCTGTGTGCCATTCAGTGGCACAAAGCCTGAGATGAGGCTATGATTGAAAATGGTACTTAGGTGGGGCGCCAGTTTGTTCTGTAGTTCATGCAGAATGCAACATGGGATGTTGTCAGGTCCCATGGATGCTGTGTTTTTGGCTTTGGAGAGTGTGTTTTTTACCTGTGCAGCCGTAATTACAGGTACTTTGCATTCTTCCGGTATAGAGATGGGCCATTTAGGGGATGAGAGAGGGGTAAAGTTAGCACTGAACCTATCTGCCAGGATGTTGACAATATCAGTTGGTTCTGTATATTTAATGCCATTGTGCTGTAACTCAGAGCAGATCTGAGTGTTACCATTGAGATTCTTGACATAGCTATAGGATGCTTTGTGGTTGTCTTTAGAATCAGTGGCAATTTTGTTTTCATAACTAGTTCTGGAGGATTTTATGAGGGATCTCAGCTTCTTACTGAGGCTGACCATGGAGATCCTCCAATCATGGGTTTTACTCTTTTTTGCAACAGTTTCTTTCTTCTGTTGTAGAGTTTGTTTATAGCAGGGGACCGCCAGATTTGCTTCCTTTTTTTGGAGGCTAGCATCTTGGTTCTGTTAGGGATTGCACGATCCATGCACTTGTGCAAGTGCATATAAAGTACAATTGTATAGGATTCAGCAGTCGTATTTCTATTGTCCGTCAGCATGGGTGTCATGAAGTTTGCCGCTTCTGTCTTAAGAAGTGTGAAGTTGGCTTTGAAGAAATTTTTTACGGTGGTTTCCCTAATGGGAGATGGGGCTGGAATGTGGATGTCTAGGGTGATGTGCTTGTGGTCAGAATTGACCAACGAGGAATTGACCTCTGGTGTGGAACACCAGTTTCCTGTGTTGGTAATGACCAGGTCTAGGATATTGCTGTCCCTGGTGGAGTTTGGATAAGTTGATCCAAGACATTGGAATTTATGAAGTTCAGAAAACGTTGAGCACAAAAGTTGATACATGAGTAGTTTTCCCAGTTAATGGTGGGGTAGTTGAAATCGCCCATTATTAGGGTGTTAGGTTGTACCCTAATATTTTCAAGTGTATTAAGAAATGAGGAGTGGGAATCCTGGGGCATGGTGGGGGATCTGTTGCAAGCTACAATTTGCATTGCAGTCTTGCCCAGAGTTAGTTGCACTTGTATAATCTCAGATGCATTATACTGAGCAACTAGCCTGGAGGTGTGGGTAATTAGGTTAATTAGGTTTGGTCTATTAAAACCTATGATTGATTTTCCAGTAGATTTTTTTTCTCATATTTTAGTAACTTTAAGATAGACCTATAGGCTATTAAAAACACATCAATTGTTTGTATAGTATTTAACATGCAGTTATCAAAATCTCATTTTAAGATACCTACATGATATCTCCTTTCAAGATTCAGATACCCTTTGATATAAGTTGGTTAATTTTCCTTTTATTGTGATTATTTTTATTTTATCAAGCAATTTATAAGTGGTCTTATTATATTTTGTAGAAGTAGACAGCTTACTAAGTTTAAATACCACATTTAAATGTGATACTGTTTGAGGTTATTTGTTTTCTTTCTCATTCACTAGTGATTCATACAACTGTATTTTTTCAGTTTAGTACTGAATCTTTAGTTGTAACAGTTATAAACATTCTGGTTAAATTTCATTTGCTTGACTTGCAAATTCACATGCAGCTTTTTCTTTTTCTACTTAAAGAGTTATTGATGGGTTTGTGCGACATGAAGCAACATGGTATTAAAAGCTGTTCTTGACACTTCTTGAATGAACAAATAACATTTTAAATTTGTTTGTTAACTTGTTCAGGCCAGTTGGGGTCAGGTTGTGGTTTAGTCTTCCATCTCTCCACTGTAGGTGTTTGAGGGGATAGTTCTTGAGGTGGTTAACTCTTCTTTTAGCATTCATAATATTGCCGTCAGTACTCCATTATTTTCAATGTTTTGGTATCATCAGTCATTCTCTTTCTTTGCCAAATGAATATTTATGCATGAATAGCATGTAGGGTGATCAAGCAGGTGTACATTAGGTTGTCTTTATCTTACATACTGGGTGAGTACAGAGTTAAAGACCTCTGTAAGGAACCTACACAGCATTCAGGTGCTTTGTAAGAGGAACCTATTTTGCCATGTATTTTTAATAATAATAATAACATGTCTTATTCCAGAAACCCATATATATATCCTTTTCGATTTGGAACATATATAAAGAACCAGAGACTTCTTATATTTGCTTCAGATAAATTACTGTAGAGTGTCTGTCCTGGTCAGTGCATGCTTCCCCTTAAATAATGCTCAAATGAAGAGTGATCTGCAAGAGAAAATAATGATCCACAAGAGAGAATTACCATTCTAAAGTGTGGATACATACTTTCCTCTTGGTCTTTAGTCACAGTATCAGTCAATGCACCTTATCAAAATAAAATTAGCTTTACTATTCTCTGTTTCAAGTTCTAACCAGTTTTAATACCCAAGAAATAATAACAGGGGGTTACTGGAACAAAAATCTTGGTTCACACTAGGATAAGTGAGATTTAAAAATATTAATTGACTTAATTAATATACGCTTTCTGATAATTACCATAATCTTCAATCCAAGGGTGAGAATATTTATTTCATTTCATCCTATAACAGAACCTTGTAAAAATCTATACTATATTTTGTTTTATTCTAAAAAAAATTTCTCATATATAGCCATAATATGCAGTGACACAGAAAAACCGTAGCAGTACTGACATTTGATGATACATAAAACCTTGATGAAAAGTATGTGTGTTTGTCTATTGATATATATATATATATATATATATATATATATATATATATATATATATATATTTTTTTTTTTTTTTTTATATAGAGAGAGAGAAAGATAGAGATAATGAATACATGTATAAGTAAGTTCTAGGGGAGGCAGTGGAATAACTGAATAACAAATGAATATGTAAAGCAGCTAACTAATTTACTAACTAAATCTGTATTTACCCAAATTACCTTTCTGACAAGAAAGTAGAAGACTGACCCTACTGCTAAATCTTTACCTCATTTAACCAACACCCAGACCCTTATTTTAAATATTATCCCAACATAACATGCTTCCCTCACAACATGCATACATACTCTTCTATTGTGGATGTCATCCCAGAGCTTTTACCACAACCTTGATCCCTGGCCTTTCTCTTTTACTTTAGCTTATGGCTTTTATACGTTTACCATCCCTACCCAACCAACCTTCTCTTTGTACCTTTTCTAGCACTCCTAATCCACCTCCATTCCTTTTTATCCACTGGTCACAGTTCTCACCTTGAACTACTCTCCTGTCTCACTTTTTTTTCCTCTTTACTAGTGGTCTTACATGGTTTGCTATATCCTTCAAGCTTTTGGTTATCTCATTCATGGGCCAGCCAGATTACACCAGGATATACCGAAGGAGTAGGATCTGCTGAAGCATGAACCAATAAACAGGAAAAAATGAAGTACAAAAACATGATGCAATGACGTACCAACTTCAAAAATGACACTCTGATCAACAAGCAGCACTATTTTAATCCAGTTCAGTTAAGCACTTCCATTCCCTAAAAGAACTTTTATAAGAAATATTTGTAATCTTTCAAATGCATATGAAAGAATGTACATCTGCTGCCATTAGCCCCACTATCCATGCTGCTAAGTCCCTTCTATTAAGCCATTATACTACAAAAAGCAGATTCACGAAAATCATCCTGTTGTTAGGTTATTGTCACACTGTTACATACTCATTTGGAGGATTACAGATATTTATGATGTTCTCTTATGGAACAAAAGTGCTTAACTGAAGTGGATTAAAGTTTTACTGTTTATCAATCAGTGTGTTGATTTTGAAGTTGGTCCCTCATTGATTTGTGCATTTCTGCTGCACTTTCTAGCCAGATTATACCACTGTATCAGTCTGTCTGTCTGTCTGTCTCAGCAATAACGATCACTTTCTTTCTACTTCTACTCCAAGCAGACGTAAAGCCTAGCGATGTTCCACCTGCCTTTTAAATACCTCTCAATATACTGCCATTCTTCACAATTTTTGCATGACCCTAGAGAACCACAACATATACAAATTATTTGCATCTGTGTGTCCACGTTTCCACCACACCAAAGTGTCCCACAGTCCCTCTTCTGGGCAACCTGTAGCTCCAAACTGCACCCACTACAATAAGTATTTTACTCATATTCTACACCACTCCTTAATCCATTCATCCCTGTCTTTACATCCCTCCTTACCTTCCTTTGTAAGCTATATCTTCATAATTCACCTTTATTCTACCTCTCAGATTCTGCACCCGCTACTCCTGTTTTTTTAATTTTAATTTAATTTTAACATTTGTTGACCAGGAAAGGCCAACTAGAAAAGAACATATTTTTCAGAGGAGGCACAGGGAGAAACACTCCAGATGCATATCTTTAGAAATGTCGGAGGAAACCAGAGTACCCAGAAGAAACTCATACGAATGCAGGGAGGACATCCAGACTCCACACAGAAGGCACCCCAGTCAAGAATCAAACCAGAGAACCTCTTGCTATGAGGCAAAGAATTTCACAGCTGCACCACTGCACCACCCCATATATTTATTAGAGGGCTCCTCCACGCTCCCTATTTTCCTTGCCATCTCCTTTATAGCAGTTATAATTCACCTTCTTCTTAAATGATAATAGAGCATCCTGTCTCTCCTTCCTTGGTTGATCTCCTTCTGAACCTGCTTGAAATCCATAAGTCCTTTTTGTTGATTTTGTACCAGAGCTCTTGGATCTTCCCACCAAATGTTTCTCCTTGTTGTCCGCTAATACTATCCCTCACTCTCTAGCTCTTCTCATAATTATCTACTACTTCCCTCCTTACAAAGTGCTTTATTGCTTTACCTGTTCAGCCCATTTGATTCTGTCAGTAAATTCCCACCTTCACTCCTTCATTTTTCATCCACGCCTTCCCTATCATGGAGTAAATCTCTGTGCCCACTATTGCACTACTTTTCTTTGTATATCATGACTGTGTAGCTCTTAATATCTGGCATTTTCTGACACCTATTTCTCTATTTATTGCTAACCTACCTTTTTTGGTCTCACCTTTCCTTCCAGTCCAAATGTATAAGCCATATGATTGCTCAATTCTCCTATTTATTAATTGGAAATATATATATGCATGCTTTAGAAAACCTGATAGTAGTGAGACAATGAAAACTCTAACTATCGCAATTATGTTCTATAGCATGACCACATCCCTGACTATTTATCCAAATACCCATTTATTCTGTTTTTTTAGTTCGATCCAGTTTCTAATTCTGGTCTCTTTTACTATTATCCAAAAACACACTTATTCTGTTTGTTAGTTCAATCCAGTTTCTAATTCTGGTCTCCTTTACTGCAGGGAAGACCTCCACACCTAACTATTATCACTTTCCTGACTATGGGAGTTTTCTATGTCAATCGTAATCACTGAATATTTTGTTGGATGTTATGTCAAGTCCGGTTTCCTTCTAAATTCCCAAAAAAAGTATGCAGTGCTTGGCAAAAAGCAGTCCACATATTACAGTTATAGCTTGCAGTCATTAGCAAATAAATGTATACTGCTCTAGTATGCTGGTTCTCCCATATTTGCATGACTTCTGCTAAACCATGTAATAACTTTTTCATCACCAAAAGGAATAGCCCAGGGGATAGTTGGTAACCCTACCTCATACCTCTCTCTCCCCCTCTACTGCTACCTTTTCTGATAACACTGCGTGTATTCTTATCCTTGCAGTTGAGATACTATACAGTGCTTTGATCCCCTTCAGTACTAGGCTACTCCAGTTATTCATTCTTCCATTATAATCAAAAATGTCCCTATACCCCCTAAACATCAATCACAATTAACTCAGACTTCCTTTTGTCTTTCTGCTTTATTCATCTTGCAAGCTTCAGTAACAATTTCTATGCATCTGTTGAAAAACTGTCCTTCACAAAACCCACTTGAGCATCTCCAATATATTTTTACATACCCTCTTTTACTCTGGCGGATAAAACCCTGACAAACAGTTTGAGAATGTGTAGTTTGGTGGGTTTTGATTTTCACCCTTATGCTTATAAAGAACTATAATTTCTACTTCTCTCATGAAGACTGGAAACTTTTATCTTTTCACTATATTGTTGAAATGTTCTCCTAATTGGTCCATCATTTCTAATCCTACTAATTTATAGAGATGGGTTTGGGAATCCATCTAAACCCTCTGCCTTTCCATTCTTCATACAAACTTATAATTAAAAATATAGTCTCCCCTACTCTGATTATTCTACGCAGTCATTCCCATTTCTTCAAGTTCAGGACAGAACCATCTATTTTTCAATTGTTCAAATATATCACTAATAGGTCCATCTATTGTTCAAATATATCACTGAGAATCTTATTTTATATAACTGCATTGAAAACATTTGTGAAAAATTGCCTAATTGCCTTATTATGTGCTAGGAAGATTCATCTTCCAGCACATTGTTCTATTTATGCTCTTTAACTTTTTCCACTGTTTCAGTTTCCAGACTAGCAATTTTCTCTCCACCTGTCTATTATTCTTCTACGTGCCCTGTTCTTTCTAACTCCATTTGCAGTTGCCTTCTATCTACTACTTTTGACCCCTCCATGAGATTTCTGATCATTGTCCATATCTGTTTAAAATACAAGACTTGGAGCACTTTTTAGCTACTTTTTTCTTTTATTTACGCTATCTTATTCCTTCTCAATCTTTTCACCCTTTTCAGTGTATACACATATAGTATAATTTCAGCTCTCCATGTTGCCTTCATCCTATACTATTGCTTTATTCCATTTCTACCATTCTCTTATCTGTTTAGGAATGTCATTTGCCTTTCCATATTCCATGCCTATTTTACCCATTTCCACTTACTGAGTTCTATCTCCATCAATATAAAAATGCATTTCTTCTTTTCCATGCCAAAGCATGAGTCTAACTGCCCTTTCTTGAACCATGAACTCCTGCACTTTCTATCATGCCTCCTCATCTGCTTTAAGTCAGCAGTTTGCTTGGTGGCCCACTTTCAGCTCTACTAAACCTAAAGTAATTTTCCTTGCCCCATCTTTTTCTCCATGCAAATAATTATCCTGCCTTTTCCATCCCACAAATACCTTTTCTGGCTGTTTTTTGAGGAAGTCCACCCAAATAACCTAACTCTGAACCCAGACCACATTACAATCTCCGGACTATATTATTCTGTTCTACCACCCTTTCTCAATTTTCCATGGAATCCATGCATCCATTCATCTCATCTCTTTGTGTCATCATCATCATTCAGTCTATATTATGAGGCCACACATAGCTTAATTTGCTCATGTGTACTTCTGCATACAGTCCATCACTCCAAATATACTCTCATTGCAAATTCACCTGTTTCTTTCCCTCATCAGTATACTCAATCCCATTGTTCTGTCTTATTTTATTCAATCCATTGCATCCCGCTTCATCTCGTTTTCCTGCATTAGCTTACTTTTAATGCCAGTAAACAAACAATGTCCATTATTTCTCTTAAAAGCCTAGCTATAGCCATTTTGCTCTTTGTGGACCATTTGTTCCTTCTATGTTCAGTTTAGCAATTATGAAAGCATCCCCACACCTGTTTAGGAAGTTCCACCATTTGTTTGGACTTAGGTCCAGAAAGCATTTGAGGGCAACTTCTGCTTTCACTAATGCTCATCTGTAGCAATAGTCTTGGGGCAGGATTCACAAAGCTACAAGGCTTAAACGGAGGCTGCAGTTAAATGCTGTGATGTCAGCATGTCATGCATATGCAAGAGGGCATGCTGAATCACACCTAAGGCTAACACGGTCCATGGAAGAAAGTAGGGGGCGTGTCCGTAGGCTGAGCCCTGCAAACGGACACGCCCCCAGAAGAGTAAAAGTCCCGAAAGTAAACCCCCACGACAGAGCCGTGTAAATGTGAATAAACACAACACAACACATGCCCCCACAGACTACGAACATAAAATATAGAAATGAACATCTGATAATTTTTTTTAAATTGTAAAGATGTTTGCCCGTGAGTGTGCACGTTTGCGCGGGCATGCCCGTAACTTAGCCACAGTTAGCATTCAGTGGAAAAGCATATAAGAACTAAATATGCAAAGTAAGCCAAAAAGCAATAGCATAGCGGTAGAGACGTCAGCTGAAGAGCAGGCAGTCATGGTTCGAGCCCCCACAACATCAATTTTTATTTTTAGTGAAATAAGCACGGAACAAGTCCCTGACATATATATAGACATATAAAATTATATTTTATGTAAAATGTAATGAAATGGGACATGTATTTTGAAGAAATGTGAGATAATAAAAAAAAAAAATGTCAGATGTGCCTATAGCTGAGCTACAGTCTAACAAGTTGAGAACATGTGCCTGTAGGTGAGCAGTGTTTTAACAGGTATAAAATGAGTGCCCGTGGGTGAGTAGTGGTTTAACAGGTATAAAATGAGTGCCCGTAGTTGAGCAGTGGTTTAACAGGTGTAAAATAAGTGCCCGTAGGTGAGCAGTGGTTTAACACCCTGAAACTGTGTGCCCATAGCTGAGCTGAGCGTAATATGTGTGCTGACAGCCAAATGAAGCATAAACCAGCGTAACCCGTTTGCGCAGAGCTGCACGCCATGCCAACAAGCTAACGGACGGGCAACGTTGAGCAAGCTGTAACAAAACTGCCTTTACACAGACACACCTCCTAGCCTGTGTAGACAGTCATAAAATATAAAAAGCAGTGGCCAGGTTCGAACCCAGGATATCATGCACCATAGCCAAGGTACTGAACCACTAAGCCATGACAGTTGCACTTAGAAATGCAGTAATAGCATATATATATATGAATGAATAGAAAGGGGAGCATGACAAAGCAGGTTTTGTGAAGCTGATACAATTCCAAAATGGCCAATCACAGATAAGTATGGGAAAAACGGCATATATAAGCCCCACAGGCGGGAATACACAGCATAACCGATTGTAGAACCAACTTGCAGCCAGAATGTCAGGTGTAGGTGAGGGTAGTTGTTTCCGAGCACAGAGGTGGGGCATTGAGGAGTCCAAAAATATGGTTTGGCTCTTTGTCCACAATCATGAGGCCCAACTCATGCAGGGCCAGGTCCTGTGGGGAGCATATAGGGCTGAGGCGTGGGATCGGTTGGCTCATGATCTCACCAGTGCCACAGGGATACCAAGGACTGGTGAGCAGGTCCATCACCACCATGCGGACCTGAAGAGATGGAAGCAGGACCAACTGAACCGTTGGAGCCAGGAGGCCCGGCAAATGCCCAACGCCCCACTACTGAGTAAGTTACATGTAATTATTTATGTAAGAAATTAACCTAGCTGATATTATGGAGACATGCATTCCAATATTACTTTATTTATATTACAGCTGCAGGTGTCCGTTCTGCGAACCATAGAGCCTATGGCGATAGGCTGGCATGGTTGCACCACCAGGCAGGTCAGTAATTCTCTTCCTGTAACTGTAAATAAATATATAAGTATGACAGTTAGCATAAGAGTGCAGTGTAGTCACTAATTAATAAAATGTGCAAGTAACAGAGTAAGAGGGTTTGCAAGTATTGCTTGATTGCAAAAGTGTGATGCAGCCTGTAATTCAAACATAAAAATGAAACAAGCCTGAAATAAAGATGTCCCACCTGTAATATAATAGTACATAACCTGCAGCAGGCTGAAAAGTACAGCTGCAGAAGCTGAGTAAAACACGTGTGAAATATATCCCTGTTGAAATACAGAAATATGACAGAAGTGAGACTGTTGGAAAGTATTGTTATAACTACAGGTAAAACATGTCAATAAAGCCTAGAATTAAGTACCATCCTGAATTGTAAAAATAAAACAAGTGAGAGATTGTGAGAAAGAGTTATGAATTCACCAATAAAGTAGTAATAACTCCTGAATAAAGTATACTGCAGTCAGTACAGAATGAAATAAATGTGACAAGCAGAACCAAACAGTAACATGTGTTGAAAATGGTACCGCAGCTGGAATGTGTATCCCAAAATCTGGATATGTTGCTCTCAGTCTGCAATATGCAGATAGTATGGTTGTCTGAAATACCAAACATCCACAGCTGTCTATAGCTATATAATGCAAATGTAGCAGGATGATGTAGCTGAACAGAGCCAGATATGAATGTGTATGAATAAAAATGAAAATGTATATTGATGTATCAGTAACATTCCTATCACCAACCTGAAGTAGTTATCACATAGGAAACTGTAGGCAGAACTGTATTCTGTATATATCTGCAGCTATTAGAAATGTACAGCATATGTATTGGTATTTGAAGTTGTTAATTAAATTGTCTTCACCCTACCCTATAACCACATATAATCCATTCCATGTGAAATTGGTATGTGCAATCACAATTAACACCCCTGGACATTTGTCCTGTTGGTTCATACATATTTGCATGTACGTTGATGCATCTGCCCTGTTCACACATCCAAACTTGATGGCCTTTTGTCATCAATCAACCCTGCATGATGTTGGACTGTGTATTGCTGTTCAAAATATGTGTGTGTTATGCTTGCTGTTCAATGGTTTGAATATCTGGGTGTTTGGTTAATGGGAATACTAATGCATGCTGTTACAACTAATTGTGAATGGTGTTGTACGTTACTAACTCAAACTGTCATGACATAATGCAAAACATAGGATGACAGGGAAGACGGGTTCCAGCAGACCCACCTCTCCCTCCTCAGCTGGCGAGTGCACCTGGCAGTAGTGCCCAGGCCGTACCCTCCTCCGGTGGCCCTGTACCACCTGCGGGTGGAAGGGCTACAGGGGATGGGGCTCGTCCCCCCGCTGCAAGTGTGGCCAGAGGAGAACATCCACTCACCCTCCGTAATGTCCGGACTGTGGTGCGTAGGGAGATCCGGGACGATGTTCTTGGGCCCCTATGCCAGCTTGAGGCACGGGTGGCAGAAATAATGGGTGTGCCTGCTGCCCGGCCTACACAGCCCCCAGCACAGCCCCATCCTGGGCAGTAAAGGCACAGTGGCAACTGCCCATGGGTGGGGATATCAGTTCCACTGTTGCCATCTGTGGGCTCATGGGCTCTAGATATCCAAACATCCGTCCCCGTCAATTGTGTAACATCCCCACATGTGTCATACACCACCCCTGTATGCGTCTTGTTTGTCTTGTCTGTTAACCTACCCAACCTACCTCCCCAGCTCTACCGACTTCCTGTACCTGACATACCACTCTCACCTGGAAAAAAAAAGGGCACTCTGTACCCACAAAAAAATTACGCCCCATACATAGCTGCCCATTTTGCACACATGTCTGCTGGACATGAAAACTGTCAATTACAATTGGCTGTGCAACAAGTATTATTGTTGTACTTACACCTCTCTCAGGGGTGGAAGGTTTCAAATGTCACACCAAATTACAAACATATGCACAGCTGTTGCTGATGAAGAAATGGGCAGCTACGGGCCTTACCTACATCCCTCCTGCAAAACCCGAGCTTGTTTCCCTACTGTCTTACTCTTTTTGTGACCCCTTTTTCACCACTTTCCTGTCTCCCCGTTTTCATTTCTTTCAAAGAAATTAGCGCGGGTGTGCGCAAGAATAAGCACTTTTAAGCAGTTGTAAGTGGGTGTGCACAGAGCTGAACACCAGTGCGCATGCGTGAGCTCCGCGCAAACAGCGTTAACCCGGTTACAACTGCTTAAAAGTGCCTTAGACAACCTGAATGACAAGGCCTGCAATCTGCTCAAAAGCAAAATAAAATACCACTGTCTGTCCCGAATCCAGGACCTTGAAAACAGTAGTCTGCATGACTTACCACTAAGCCATGACTATTATATAAAAACTTTGTGCTTCAATAAATATATCATGTAATAGTAGGAATGAATGTAGAGGGAATATAGGATGTGTAGTACACAAAGCATGTCATGTATATTTACTGTCAAATGTAGTGGATTTCTATAATAGTAGTGTGTGAACAGAAACAGCCATGCTAGTTGGTAGCTATTAGGTAATAATGTCACTGTAGCACCTTGCAAGCCACACACATACTCACAGCAGGATAATCACTGCCCATACCCCACAACCTCTTACAGCAAAACATCCAGACTAAGTAATAAAAAATGTGGAGCAAAGGCCCCAAAACAGGGACACATTCCAAATAGTGCTCCAACAAACTTAGACAGTTGAGAGAGTAACAGATTTTGCATTATGTTGGATGTTTGGAAGGATATGAAGTCTGAAACTTAAATGTTTGTCACTATAGTCTGACTTGAGCCCAGAGTGATTTGCCAGAAAAAGCTGTTTATGAGATATGGACCAAAATATGAGGCAAAAATGTGGACATCCTGCAAATATCTGTACACTTGAGAGGTCTGACACTGCCATATTTGAATAGTTAAGAGCCTAGACATAGCAACAGTGACTGAGTTACAGGGATGCCCCACAGACTCCCTGTGAAATGTACAAACAGTAGGCAGAAAGGTGTTACAACACATGCAATGATAACTATGAAGTACTGAAAGTATGCACCACTTGCACGTCGGAAATAGTGTAGTAATACATATGCTCATGCTAACCCACACTCACAACTGCAGAATACCAGGCAATTTAATGGGTGTACCCCACTGATATGTACCATTCCATGAGGCAGATAAAAGATGCACCTGAGAGTCTCTGGGGCCTGCTCAGCAGCATACTCAAATACCCTAATAGATGTCAAGGCCCACACCATGGCCAGACCACACTGCATGCAGTAACACCCTAGCAGATATAGCAAGCATTCCAAGGTGTGAATGTACATGGAAAATAGGAAAGCCACAGCAACACACTACAGTCAAGACACATAGCAGGCATACAAGTAGTGAATGTAAAGGGCAAATATTGAAGCCATAGCAACAAAGTGCAAGAGCCACTGCTATATGCCAGTTACACCCCATGTCTCACAGAAAAGCACACACACACACACACACACACACACACACACACACACACACACACACACACACACACACACACACACACACACACACATTAACAGTAGTAGTAGTCTTAGGTGTCAGTGTACATAAACACTTAGTACAGGAAACTGGAGAAATGACTGGAGAAATGTTAATCTACAACACAGCCAGAAATATGGGAGAGATACTAACCTTTACACTCACAGAACAGTGTCCACAGCATACCAGCATGGTCCCTGCCCTTAAACTCTGAAAGGGCTACACCTATCTCACATACCTTTTTATAGCACTGTCCTGGAATCACAGTGAGAACTGCAATCAGTACACAACTGGCTGCATGCAATTAGCAAATGCTGGCTAACAATTGGTGCAGAGGCCATCACATGGACATATGCAGATACCTACAAAAGCATGCTGTACTCCCAGTCCACACATGCAATACTTTCATTGCACTCTCTGGAGGTAGGGAGAGAGAGAGAGAGAGAGAGAGAGAGAGAGAGTGAGAGAAAACATACACAAACAAAAACACTCATCAAAACCGACTAGAAAGCTGACATCTGTCAACTGGAGCAGCAGCGGGACACCAAACCAAATGGCAATGCAAGCAGCTGTGACGAATACAGGTAATGTAAAGTAATACTTTAAAAGTCTACATACTGTGAACCCTCCATATGTGTCATTGGTCTGTATCCATATGTATATGAAGATGTGCATAGGGCAGGGGACATAACAGCAACTATCAAAGTAGGCTGTACATACATATGTATGCGAGGGCATCTGTGTGCACATATCAATGTAGGTTGAATGTAGGTTTTAGTGCAATGTACAAAGTAGGTTTCACAGTTATGTATGTTTAGCAGTATGTTAGTGTGTGTATATACAGTTTTGTAAACAAACATGTTGCTATACCTATCTATCATATGTATACGTATGTATGTCAATATATGTATGAATGTATATATATGTATATATATATATATATATATATATATATATATATATATATATATATATATAAAATATGCATATATGTATACATACATAGAGAGGGATGTAGGAATACATAGACAGATGTAGATAGATAGAATATGTAGAAACATATATATGTAATACACACATACAGATATACATATATCTATATCTGTATGTGTGTATTACATATATATGTAGAAACATATATATGTAATACACACATACAGATATAGATATATGTAGATACATATACATAGACAGACAGATCTGACTATCTACAGATATGACTGTATATGACGATCTCACACTCCCCCTGTCCCACCCCCTCTGTCACTCTCACCCCATCTCTGTCACACTCCTCCCCCCTCTCTCCATATCTATAGCAATATATGTACATCGAGATATATATATGTGTATATGTATACAGACATATATATATATATATATATATATATATATATATATATATATATATATATATATATTTATATATATATATATATATATATATATATATATATATATATATATATATATATATATATATATATATATATATATAGAGAGAGAGAGAGAGATGTATATATATTCTGAGTGAGGCACATGTGTACAGATGTATTGCAACAGGTGCCTGGTGACAAAGGCATGGAGTGAACACCAGTGTCGAAATTGGAGTACCATACCCCATTTCAAATCACCTACACCAGTAACCACCAGATATGTGATTGGCTGCCCACCACTGCATGTGTCAGGGGTGAACAGAGTCATAAATCTGTACAATAGTCCCCCCAATGATAGTCACAGTGGCACACTATTCCTGGAATACCTACACATGGTATGTGTCAGCAGACATGGTGTGTCAGCTATGGACATGTAGGTCAGTGTACCCCTCCACACCACACAATGGCTGCCATGGTATGTACCTCACATGACAGCTACAGATATGGAGAAGGACACATTGACATGTACAACACTGTGACAATGCACTCAAACACATTACCAATGCACAGTGACTGACAACACCACAGAGTACACACATACTACCCACATAGAGGTTACCACTCCTGGATTTACATACTTAAGTCACACCCATGACAGATGTCCAACAACCATAGTAACACCTCACACCATCCACAACCTAAATGACTGCTGTGTGTCATGCTTGACACCGCAGTAGAGAGCACATGGCGGAGGTACAGGTTCCTACCCACAGATAAGACATACCCTGCAATACACCACACAGCGTTAAGAAGCAAGACTCCCCATGAGTACATGTCACACATACCCCTGCTGAATGTTAGTCAGATAGGTTATATGCCATATGAGTCACCCTGTGTAACTGTTTGACAGGAGCAGGTACCATCACATCACATGTGTCACAATGGTCAGGGTAGCAGAACAGTATGCTGCTCTAGTCCCAGGGGCAATAGCATATTGTATTGCATTGTATTGTAATGTATTGTATTGTGTTGTATTGTATTGGTATGTAGAGGTGCCTCCTTCGTGGAGTGGAACCACTGCTGCTGTACGCCAGTGTACAGGTACATATCCTGTAGTCAGGCTAGTGTTACATAGCACTTCTATATGTGTGTTTAGCTCCTCTTGGAGTTCATGTAGCATGCAACCGGGGATACCATCAGGTCCCATTGATGCTGTGTTTTCTGCTTTTCTGAGGGCGGCTCTCACCTGGACATCTGTGATGACAGGGAGGTTACATTCAGCTGGGATAAGTATGTCTTAGTTTGGGGGAGAGGGAGGGGGAAACTTGCACTGAACCTGTCTGCCACAATGTTGTCAATATCTGTGGGTTCAGTGAATTATTTGTTGTTGTGTACTAACTATGAGCATATTGGAGGGTTTCTGACCAGGTTTCTAACATAACTGAAGAAGACCTTGTGGTTATCTGTAGTGTCCCTGGTGATTTCCCTCTCAAAGTTGCCCATGGATGTTTGTATGAGAGAACATAGCTCTTTACTAGTGCTGATCAGACATGCCTTCCCTTTATGGAATTATGCTCTGTCTTACAGTAGCTTCCATCTTTTGTTATACAAGCTGTCTATGGCTGGGGTCCACCAGACAGGATGCTTTCCCTTTGTGGAGAGTGTCTTGGTCTTATATGGGATTGCATGATCCATGCATTCTCGGAGATGTCCGTAGAAATCATTTGTGAAGGAGTCAGCACTGTGGGTTGTGTCTTCCACTGGCCCAGTGGGCTTAAAGGATACCATCTCAGTGTTACGAAGTGTAAAGTTTGCATTTGAAATGTTATTCACTGTAGTCATTTGTGCTGGTGGTGGAGGTGGGATATGTATATCCAGGGCAATAAGTTTGTAGTCAGATCACAGTAGTTGATGATGTACCCCATACAGTACCTCAATACAAACCCCCCAGAGTGAGGAGGTGCTTTGGACCTGAATCAGTGTTCTGACTGCTGGGGTTTGGTAGTATGTCGTATGGAGTGTGCCAGGTACTGTTGCACAGTTGTTGGCTGAGCACTGATACCTGGCCATTTACATGTATATCCACCAATAGACAGACAGATGCTATATATGTGAGATATGTTGTATCACAACAGTTGAGTAGCATGTGTAGTATGTGTGCCAAATTCTGCTGACATATTTTGCTGATATCATTTTATTTCCATTTTCAGGACCATGGCTCACCGGTGCAATCCAGCATACTCTGCAGCTGAGGATGAGGAAATACAGCAGAGCCTGCTGCGGGATTATGCAATACTCTTTTCCCGCACCAGCCAGAATCAGCAGGAGAGGGCTGCACTGTGGCAAGACCTGGTCTGTTGGGTAAATGACATAGGCACGCATAATAGGACATATGAGCAGGCACGACATCACTGCAGTGATTTAATCAGAAATGTCCATCAGCATGCATCGGATATCCACAGGCAACATGTTGCCACAGGTGGTGGGGTGGCTACACCTCCCCCACTCACCAGACTGGAGGGACTACTCATAAGTGTTGTGGCTCCAGCCCGCCAACAACAACAACAGCAGCAGACCTGCATTATGATGGAGGCTGGAGCCACACAGCACCAAGACTGCGAGCGTGCAGGTAATATGCCATATGTATAGTTGACTGTTGTGTACACTGGTAGTTAATGCATGTGTGAGGTGTGTCCTTGGTTTGTAGCTGTCATCATAGTATTTAATGTGCAAGTGTGATATTCTCAATATCAGCAGCTGACGTGTGAAAGGCAAGTGTTGTACTACTGACCTGTATCATACTCAGTAACAATGGCACAGTTGTGCCCACTAACATTAATTTCCTCACTTCTGCAAGTCCCTCCGGTGTAACAACAATGCAGCCTATCCATGCTGGTGAGTGTGTATTAACAATACCTTTAATAGTCTTGATAGTAATAGTAATATTAGGCTCACTTAGTAGTGCTCTGTGTATGCATGCAGGTGTGTCTGTGTCTGTGTTGATATCTCGCATACTGAGTAGTGTGAAAGTGTGCAACTGTGTGCAAGTGTGCAACTGTGTGCAAGTGTGCATGTGTGCATGTGTGCATGTGTGCATGTGTGCATGTTTGAATGTCTGCATGTGTGCACCTGTGCACCTGTGCATGTGTGCATCACTGATAACATTGTTTAGACATTGTAAACTATGTTTCCTGATTCCCTCCCACAGGTTCTGGTGCTGCTCTGGTGTCATGCAGCAGGGAACCTGAATCAGGTGCCACGGGTACTGATAATGATGACATCTGTGTAATGGCACAGGAAGGTGTGCCAGGGTCCATCATTGGTCAGCCAATTGACAGTACACAGCTGTCAACCCCATCAATGTGCACATTCATCCTGCCAATACAACTTTTGTCACCAATGTCCGTAGGTGATGGACAGGATACAGTGGGCATTGACCAGGGTAATGTGGTATCTGTGGCACATGTTTCTCCACACAGCAGCCATGGGCATGGCCCTGAGATGGTACCACACAGACAGATGTCCAGGGGTTCACATGGGAGAATCCATGGGCGTACTGCCCCTGTCAGACATGCCCACAGGGGTCTTACAACCTCAGCTATATTTCGGGCTGTCATGCAGGCACAGTCACATATGGAACGGTACACCAGACAGGTTCTGAGAGAGCTGACAGCATGTCGCACAGCCATGACTGACAGTATGTGTGACATTACGGCTGCCATCCATAATTTCACCGATGTCATAGACAGACGTTGTGGGGACATATTAGATCAGTTCCACAACTACATGTCCATGAGCCAGGGCAATGGTGGACGGTTGAGGCGTCGACATGGGCATATGCCAGCAACAGCAGCAGCTGGCAGTCGTCACGGACGACAACAGGGCCGCGGCCGCCCCATAGTGCCAGCAGCAGCCCCAGCAATGCTGGGTCTGTGCTGTCATCAGACCGCCCAAGGAGACCACGTGCACGTGGCTCTGGACAGGCCCAACAGGGATCTGTGTCCAGTCAACAAACACCTGCTTCTGATGACAGTACCCAGTCTGGACTGGTACCGGATACGGTCCGTAGCACCCCTGCAAGGCACAGGTACAGTGTCCGTGGCCAGAGACACTGATCTCTATGACCTGGCAGGTACAGTCTGTGGCTGTCCACAAACACCGGTATATGGCAGCCATGAGGTGGAACTGTGTGCATCCATACACACATGCGAATTGAAAACACCTAGGGTTACTGCATACACGCACACACTGCATCAACATTACCCCATCTTGTACTGCTGTCCCTCACCAACACACATACACATACATGTCAATTGGTGGTATCAGTGGCAGACTCAGGCATACCAAGTTCACACCCTGTGCATATGATGAAATTGTGCCACCTCCTGCAATCTGTAACTTCAGCGCAGGTACAGGTTAACATGTTGCTGATGCACAGGGTGACTACATAGATGTGTAGTAATAGTATCATGTTTTTAATAGTACTGTGTGCTGATATAATTGTGGGTATATCCCAGCATGCCTGATGCAGTAAGGGTATGATTGTATTGTACTGTTTTCTACACCCATGGTAAGTACCATAGTGTATCATCTGCACATGTTGGCATACTGGTGGTAAGGATGTCAACAGAAGGCTACATACATAGGTAGCACAAGGGATAAGGTAATGAAAGTATTGATACGCAATGATGGACATGTAAACTGCAAGTGGCATGTTGCCCACACTGGACTCTGCAATGCGGATGTTTGAGGATGTTGATATGTGTGCAGTACTACACGACTGGTACAGGACACACAGGAGCACCCTAGCACTGCAAGCTCACATCTCATACCATGCCAGACAGCCCCAACACACAAAACTAACCTTCACAGGAGGGAGAGTCCCCATAAATGTCAGGGATACTGTGGTGGCAGGACAGGTAGCATACATCCTACTAAGTATGGAACCACTGAGTGAAGGCTCAGTTTCTGTTATTTGACATGTGTATTACTGCAGGTATGAACACCTGGGTTTCCATCCGGTTATTGTACATCCTGACAGTACATGGTCTGTACACTTGTGTGTGCTGAGACTGGACCCTGGCCGTCTGACCTGTGTATTTCCATGTACATGTGTATAGTGCCTGCATATTTGCACTGTTACCTACTGGAAGTGGTACAGCTTGTTTGTTGTACAATGGACTACATGCAGCCCTGCTTACTGTAGCTTTGTTTGCATGCACGTTTGCTTGCAGTTACCCTGGAACACTGATCCCACCTGCAATGCAGATTTACAGAGCTTATGTGGACTCCTAGTGACATCTGCATAGCTTACTATATGTATGTCCATGTCTCACTTGACAGAATGTCACTGTTTGTCCTGTTAGCATGTACGTTGCCTGTGACACATTGCATATGACTTACCTGGCATTTGACCACATGAGCAGTCATATATGCCAGTGCTAACTAATCACAGGCACTACACCCTCACATACTCACCTTCTGTACCTTATTCCCCATTGGCCCTATGTGCTGTTAATCACCATGGCAATCACAATACTATGGTAGCATGTGCAAAGGTCACTTGTCAGCCACCTCTATGGTACAGTTGTGGAATATGTGAGTCATGTGGCAATGTCACAGCTGCCACATGTACACAGTCAACCCTCTCCCCTACACATGGACGTACAACACATGTATGAGATGCAACCACATAGCCAAACTGGGGACTAAGCACTCTGAACCCAGTACTGGCATAACCTGTCAGGTGGCATGAAATACTACAGTGACTACAATACCAGTTTGATGTAGACCTACACTGACAGCAATCCAAACACATGAACACACTGGGGCATTCGTGGAGCCTCAGAATATCATCCTGCCTGAGCAGCAGACACCTCTGCAGCTGGCACACATGCATACGTTAAGCCGGAACACAGCACGTGCAACACATAGCACACAAATCCTGTGTGCCAAACAATCACAGCCTGTACGGCTAGACAACACACCTGCTACAGTTGTGTTAGGTACCTTTATTGTCCAGTACAGTAAGCTCCCACTCACCAGGCTGGACAAAGTGAAGGTCACAGTGATATGTCCATGGGACACCATGGTCCACCACATAACACAAGCATACAGGTCAGTCAGAGGCATGGACATATATAACTCAGTCATTGTCCACTCAGCCACTATGGCTGACCTGTGATGTACCTCCCTGGACTACATAATAGGGAACATAGAAGGGCTTTCTGAGCATGTGGCACAGGCTGGTATGACCCTGACCTTGGTTGGCATCATACCCTCACCAAGAATGCTGAAGTATTACTGAATGCTGATGAATTACTGTTGCTACAACACCCCAGCTGAAAGGTTCTTAGCATGTAGTCACTGCATTGCTATGGAACAACTTGTTACCACTCCCACAACAGGTGAAAACATGCAGCACCTGTTCACCAACAACATGTAGAGTATATGCCCCAGACCAGATGTGTATCCCTCGCTGCTAGGATGATACCATATACAACTCACACTGTATATACACATATCACATGTAGCACCCACACAGAAGACCACAGTCATAATGTTATCCAGTGCAAATACCATGTATTCACATGTGGCAGGCGTCAGACATGTGAACTATTGAAGGTCACAGGTACATATGTGTATTTGGCACACACATACATCATCTGTGTCCATTGCCATTATTGGTTTAATCGATGTCATGCATTATTATGAACAATAACCCACACACATGGGCATTCTGTGTGACAAAAACACACGCGGCATGTGTGGAATTCAAAGCCATAACTAACTGTGCTATGACAGTAGTGAGAGACGCAGTAGCAGAGCATGCTATTTACATTACTGGGAGATTTGCCCTCTTCTGCTGTACTTGTAGGGTGCTGACATCATCTCTGTGTAGAGATTGGAATATGCAGCAGTTGGTGTGTTGTACTGGTCGCCAAAAGGGTCAGTTCTCTCACACATGTAATTACACACACCCTACTTTCACCCCCGCCCCCCCACACACACACACACACACTTGCTGGATTCAAACTCCTATCTAATTATGTTATGAAATTCAAAACGGACGCATGAGCAGAGAGCGCTATTCGCATTACTGGGAGGCTTTCTTTCTCCTGCTGTACTTATAGGGTGCTGACATCATCAGTGTTTAGAAAGGGGAATGTGCATCCTGTAGTGTGTTCTGCTAGTTGCCAAAAGGGGCATTTCTCTCACACAGAATTGCACACACACTAACCCCTCTCACCCAAACACACACACTGAGCATTTGCAGGATTCAAACCCCTATCTAATTATGTTATGAAACTCAAGACAGACGTATTAGCGGAGCACGCTATTCGCATTACTGGGAGGTTTTCCTTCTCCTGCTGTACTTATAGGGTGCTGACATCGTCAGTGTTTAGAAAGGGGAATGTGCATCCTGTAGTGTGTTCTGCTAGTTGCCAAAAGGGACATTTCTCTCACACAGAATTGCACACACACTAACCCCCCTCACCCAAACACAAACACTGAGCATTTGCAAGATTCAAACCCCTACCTAACTATATTATGACACTTGAGAGAGACGCATTAGCAGAGCGCACTATCCGAATTACTGGGCATTTGTTCTGCACCTGCAGTATTTATAGGGTGCTGACATCATTATTTATACAGAGGTATGTACATCTATTACTACCTGTTAAGTGGGGGATAGCATATATATGCATTTGCAGCCACCTACTTCAGGGTCAGATATGCACATCAGCACTGGCAGGTTATGTTTTATACCATGCTTCATGACCACAGGACCTGTAACACACAACACAACCAGTTCAGACCACCCCTCCCACATCCAGGACACACACTTTGCTTCCCTGGGAACAGTGCCAAGATATGAAGGTGTTCACATACACCATTCCAGTTGTTAATGTCAGGTACAGGTATATTGTGTGTGGGAACTACTCAGGCCTCTACAACATTACCCTACAGCCACTACAATTTGTGAGTCTATGTGCTATGGCAGGACCACTCACCACAGCCACAAGTGGGAATACATATTGCACCTGACCATCTGCAACATGGGTACTCACTGTTCCACACCAGAGGTAGACCACCATTGTTGATATCTGACCATACCCACCTTTCCCTGGACATCCATATCTCATCCCCACCCCCAGGCAAGATTGTCACTGCAAACAAAGTGTATTTATCAAAAGCAGACTTTGCACTTGTGAAGACTGGGGTGGAAGACTTCAAAGGACCCATGCTGGGGGACTATACAGGCCACTCTGCATAATCCTTGACAATTGCATTCTATGAGCATGTGGAAGGTTTGCATTGATCATGCTATCCCAAATATACCCATGACTCCTCCACAACAGGACACCCTGTCAGGTGTACACCAGCCATATATGAGCTGTCCAACAGACGGAGTGAGCTAACACATTGTAGAGCAGTAGCCCACAGAGGGAGGACATCTCTGAACAGTACTGGCACGACACTTCAATCCCTCATAATCATCACGACAACGTGTTGACAGTGAAATTGTCCAGACACTGGAGATAAGGCTCCCCTCAGTCTGTTATTGATGCCCACTTACTGTTAGAGGTCCTCACCAACCATCTTCCAGCACACACCAACAACATGGATGTGGCATAGCAAATTCGACCCCTGGGATCTCCACTGTGTCCCTGCTTGACGGAGGCACAGCACACTAGCCTCAAACGGTGCCTTATGTGACCTACTTTACAGTGGCACAGTAGCCTACTGTACTGGGGATGCAGACACCTAGCACACTCTGGCTAAGTTTTCATTCCCTAGGGCAAACAGCCTAGTATTGACCTCTACACCCATATGTTTAATTGTCAGATGCACAATATTTGTTGCTGATAGACTGTTTGCAGGTCGTTATTGCCATAGCATTCCCTGTTTCTATGAACAACTTGTGTATCTGTGGAAGATGTCTGAATATGAGAGAGATCCACTATATCACTTATGTCTCTGTAGTCATTTAACTGTGTGCACTGGGCAGATTGCTGTAATGTGGTTGGTTCCTGGAATAACACGTACAAATACCAGATATGTGTGGCCAACTGCTAAACTGAGATATGGCCTAAGTGTGTGAGCATGCCCAGTTCAGCCTTTCCATGGCATGTTGTCTGACATATGTCTCATTTATCAAAGTGTGCGAGCATGCCCAGTGTGAGCTTTCCATATGTTGAACTCTGCAGTCCACCACATTTGTGGATGAGTGTGAACTTCAACAATATCTCACGTTTATGGTTGTGTGTTGGGTGTCATGTTGTGTACTTACTGGCCAACTGCTTTGTGTCTGAACACAACAGGGATTATACTGTGCCTGCAGGGTTTGCATGGGATACTTTGCATACAGTTGTCAACATCCTTTCATACTGACCTAACACTGTAGTACCATATAGTGTACTGGTACAGTACTTTCACTGTGGTGGACAGTATCCTGGGCTTTAGTCCTAGCACTGCTTTAAATTTTCATAGTGAGCACAATAGACTGTTTAGGGGCCAGTTGTGCACATATGACCATGTTGCATTATGTTCAGATATGGACTACTTAAACCAGGCTTGTCCAACATTGGTAGTGTATTCCACAACATAGGTGGACATTGGCAAACACTAGCGATGTGCCCTAGGCCATTTCTAATGCTAGTCAGAGAGTGTGTTTGTCCTTTGACACACATTGTAACTGGAGTTTGCCATGACATATGCCATGGTTAGTATACTGTGCCTCCGTCTACCTGTGACATAACAGTGATACCCAGGGTAAACCTACCATCTCCCATCCACTCATCAAGATTCCTCTTGAGGAGAGTTGATGGGTGACTCTCTGGCTAACCTGTACTGGGAGTTTACTCAAGAGTGGGGGTGGCTTCTGTGTTATGGATCATTCAGTACAGCGTGTCCTATGTATGTCAGTGCTGGGGTTCAGGTCTCTCATGTGCGTAGCTCACTGCCATTCAGATTGTACAAGGTGCAGCATGTTCATTGATTCCAGCTTGGACATGGCTTTATACATCAGGCGCAGCTTGCCTCTGGGCGGGCAGTATGGCAGTGTGTGGATCTGCAGTTTGTTTAATCAGGCAACACATGGTATCTGTTCAAGCTCTTTGATACTCCTGGTGAGGTACTTTTGGGGTCTTTCCAGTTGATGGAGGTGTCTGCTGAGGTACATCCCACAGGGGCCATTGTAGTCAATTGTGACGCTGATGAAGGATGACTGCAGAGCCACAATGACCTCCCCTGATCTAGATCTGACTACCTTCACAATTAGGTGGGTATATAGTATGTTTCTGTAACCACTACAGCCACATGCTTGTCCAATGCAAGATATCTATCAACTTGTGTCCCCAGGTCTCTTATTACATCTTAAGTACTTAATGGGTTAATGCCTATGTCGTAATTGGTGGGCACTTACTGTATATCCACAGGGGTTGACTATACACTTTTCTGCAATTAGCTTGCTGACATGGCTATGGCACCAGTTGTCTGTTTCTATGTGGCCCTTTTCTGGGATGCTTGTGTCAGCTGGAGGGTCAGATATGGTGGCCAGTTTGTAGTCCTCTGCAAACTTGTTCAGACACAGTCCTTCCATGTTGGCCTGTACCTATGGGACATATATACCAAACAAGGGAGGTCCCAGGACCGAGCCTTGTGGGATGCCAGTTGTATCTGGTTTGTAGTCTGACATGGCTACAGCATTTCTGACCATGTCAGTTCTGTCCTTGGTCTGGTTTGCAACCCCTCTACTGACATAGGGGTTTATATTTAAGCTGGTGAGCTTATCTATAATGAACACGTGGGGTATTGTATGTTAGCCTTTTGCAAGGTCCAGCTAGGCTGTGTGGACCACATTCCCCTCATCAATGACCTTAATGACTGTTTCAAATGAGTCAAACATGTTTAAGGGGCAGGATCTGCACTTAAGAAAGTTACACTGGGTAGGGTCTAGTGTCAGTAGGTCCCCAATATCTTTATATCTGAGGTACATGCTGATCCTTTGCATAGCTTTTCAGACCAAGCTTGTCAGCATTCTGGGGTGGTAGTTTGCAGTATCCATTCAGGCAACACCTTTGTGGAGAAAGATCACTGTTGTTGTACACTGCTCTTTGGGTACATATCCTGTGGTAAGGCTGACATTGAGCAGTAGTGTTATTTGGCATTCCATTCTTCTTGGAGTCCATGTTGGACTCAGCCCAGGACACCATCTCATACCATTGATGCTGTCTGTTTTGCTTTGTAGATGCTGGCTGTTACCTCAGCATCTGCAATGTCAGGGGGCCAGCACTCTGCTGGGATAGATATTTTGCATTTGGGGGGGGGGGGGGTTGCACTGCACCTGTCAGTTTGGATGTTGGCAATATGTTTGTGTGTTTGGTATGTTGTTTGTAATATTTGAGTGATTCAGAGCATATCTGTGAATTCCCAACAAGGTTCCTACCATCAGTTAAGAAAGCCTTGTCATTATCCTTAGTGTCCTGTACAATTTGTATCTTCATAGGTTCATAGGTTCATACTAGGCTATCCACCCTAGGGCATTTCTAAGCCTAGCCAGAGTGTGTGTGGCTTTCGCCACCCCTTGCTATGTGAATATTATGGCCATTTATGATTTATTTACTTTACTGTGCCTCTGTCTGGATGTGACACAGTGAAGACCCCCACTGTACATCTACAATCATCCATCCACTTGGCAAGATTCCTGTTGAAGAGAGTCAGTGAGGGGCTCTGCCTAACATGGAGTGGGATTCCGTTCCAGGTTGTAGGGAGCCTCTGGGTTATGTATCTGTCCCTCCAGCACATCCTATTTCATTATGTGTTGAGGTTGACATCTCTCACTTTCACAGCTCCAATGGATTTGGGTTTTCTGGGGTGGAGCATGTCCATTACTCCTGTGTTGGACATGGCCTTGTACAACAGGCATGCAACGCCTCTGCGTAGGCAGTATGTGACTGCATATAGCTGGGGTGTCTACAGCCAGGCAGCATATGACAAATATTTGAGACCCTTTATCCTCTTGGCGAGGTACCTTTGAGGTCTTTCTAACTTCTGCAGGTGTCGGGTAAGGTACATCCCAAATGAGGCATTGTACTAGATTATGGGTCTGATAAGAGAACAGTATAGAGGCACAATGACCTCTGTTGACGTAGATGTGAATCCTTTCATGATACGGTGTCCGATATAGACAGTCTTCCTAGCCACATTGGCAATGTGAGTGTCACATGACAGGTTACTGTCCACTTGTGTCCCTAGGTCCCTGATTACTCCTTCTATACATAATGGATTGCCACCAATGTGGTAATTTGTGAGTACCTTGTTTGGTATTTGGTGAGACATTCATACTGTCCAGTGTCTTCAGGATGGTTGAGTGGGGTTCCTGTGTGTGAGAGTGTGGTCTGCAGCATGCTACAGACTGTACAGCAGTTTTGCCTATGGTTAGTTGCACATGGGTGGTCTCCGATGCTTCGTGCATTGTCAGTTACCTGGACGTGTGGGTGTCTGTGCTGAATATGGATACTCCCCCTCCTTTTATGTTTTGGTCCAGGTTTTGGGGCCATAACGCATGATATGTGGTATAACCTGGTAGTGCTGGTGTGTTGTCAGGAGCCTTGCTGCAGGTTTCTGTCACTGCACAGACATCGATGTTCTCCATACTGGGGAGGGCCTCGGGAGCATGCATGTTGAGGTTTACATGTCTGGCATTGGGCAGCATTACCCTTATGTTTCTTTCCACTTATGTTTTCTAGGGAGGTGGGTTAGTCTTTTTAGCCTTGCCTACGAAAGGCTCTATGGAGGTGGCAAGAGCCTAATCCAATATCCAGATGCCCAGGGGTAACAGGTGCAAGCCATCCCTGGCACAGCAGCGTGGCTTGTCAAGCATGACATCCCAAGCAGACAGACATTGGATCTCCTTGGAATGACAGCAGTAATTGTGCCACTTGTTAATGCTGATCATTCTGTGTTTGTACTGTGGCATCATTCTTGGTGAGGGTAGGATGCTGCACACGGTCAGTGTCATACCGGCCTGGACTACATAATTGGAGAGCTCATCTATGTCTCTTTTCATGTAGTCCGGGGAGGGACATCTCAGGTCATTCACACCAGCATGGACAATGACTGCATCATATTTCTACTTGCTTTGGGGTGACCTGCGTACTTGTGTTATGTGGCATATTGTAGCAGCCTACAGGCAGCTTATTGTACCCGTTCCTTTGTTCAGTCTGGTGAGCGGGACAGCAGTGTGTCTGACTATGGTGTCAGCTATTACAACTGTATCAGGCATGTTGTTTCTCCTTCTGGCCTGTGACTGTTTGGCACTCCAGCTTTGGGTACTATGTGTTGCATGTGCTATGTTTGGAGGTAGTGGTTGCTTGGGTGTCTGCTTTGGAGGCCTCTGTTGATGTGGTGTGTTTGTAATTAGGGCCTCCGGGAATGTTTTTCTGTGTTTATGTCTTTGGTTTGCAGTTGTGATAGGTCTATGTGAGACTGGGTTTGTGGTGTGTTTGGTTACCTTCTCCTCCTGACTAGTTTTTACAGTACTGAGTTGAGAGAGCTCAGCCTCCGGTTTGAATAAATGGTTGCATCTCTCACATATATTTGTATTTCTTGGGGGGAGGTGAGGGTTGTCTGTGTACATGGGGCAGGTGTAACATTGCCTCAAGATTCACAGATTCAACTTATTGTAGCTGGCCTTAGTGGATTGTATGAGTGGACATATTTTATTGCCATACTACTGATCAGGGATTACTTCCCTTTTTATGTTTGCTCTATCATGTAGTAGCTTCCTCATTCTTTTGCATGGTTTGGTAATGGCTGGAGTCCACCATGCCAGATGCCTGCGTGTATGGCATTGTGTCTTGGTTTTATTTGGGATTGCATAATCCATGCATTCCTGGCAGTGTTCATGGAATGCCTGTATAACAGATTCTGAGGTGTGGCCCATATTTTGCACCTGCACAGGGCCTTTAATGGATTCCACATCAGTTTGGAGGAGTGCAACTTTTGCTTTACACATGTTTTTCACTGTGGTTTTCTGGCCAGGGACTGTGGTCAGGATGTGTATATCTGGTGTGATTACTCTATGGTCTGGTCTTACCAGTGAGGGATACACTTCTCATCTTGCCATCCAGTACCCATGTTGCTGATTATCACATCCAGTATGCTTACCCCTCTTGTGTGGGTGGTACGTTGTTCCTGGGCATTTTGGTTTCTGGATTCTAGGCACTTTTGTCCTACAGTATTGGAGCTAGAATAATGCTCCCAGTCTATGTTTGGGTATTTTCAGTCACCCATTATAATGTAGTTTGGAGGGCTTGATATATTCATGCATTGCAACATAGGCCAAGTGCAGTTCCTGGTGTTAGGACGGTAGTCTGTAGCAGGCTATAAACTGGGAGGCAGTTTTAGCCACTGTTACTTGATCATGGCTAGTCCATGCTGCTTCTTGTTGTGGTACCAACATGGGGGTGTGGTTATCCTTGACAATTATTGCTAGTCACCCTCCTTTTGTAGCTTGTTCCATGTTTTGAGGCTGTATAGCACAGTATGAGGTGTAACCTGGTAGTGTTAGGGTGCTGTTGTGAGCCTTGACACAGTTTTCTGTTACAGGATAGATATCAACATTTTCCATACTGGGGGAGTTTAGATGGCATGCATCTTGCTCTTTAGACTTCTGGCATTGGGTAGCATTACATCTAGGTTGTTATCCCTTGTGATACCTATGGAGGTGGGTTTGTGTTTTGAGCCTTACCTATTCAAGGCATGTTGTGGGTAACAACAGCCTTTGCCAGTATCCATATGGCCAGGACTGTTAGGTGCATGACACCCCTAGCAGGTGGAGCATCATGTCGTGCTCAGCATGTCATCCCAGGCTGGCACACATTGGATCCCCTTTGACTAACAGCAATATTTCAGCCAATTATTGCAATTGATCATCTCATCATCATATTGTGGCATCATGCTTGGTGAGGGTAGGATGTTAGTCAGGGTCATCAAGTTTGCATATACTACATGGTGTTACATTGCTTAACACATGGCATTCATGCCTCAGGTGGTACTGCAGGGCTGCCTCTGTCGGATGCACATACTACACTCCCTGTACATGTTTGTGAGCAGGTTATGTCATTTTAGGCATCCCTGTTATTATATGAGTGAGTCAGAGAGGGGTATCATTCCCAGGGTTCCTACTGAGCCAGTGTATCTGCTATGCATTGCTTCTTTGCCAAGGCCAAAGCATACTGGGCATGCCTCCTTCTGCCTACTGGAGCAGGCTCAGGTTGTTCCTCCTCCGAGTCACGCTCTGGCTGTGATGGCCTTGGCAATGGTGGGGGGCTGTTTAGCCCGGCCCTATGCTGGTCCTGCTGCAGCTGTTTTCGCAAGATCATATTATGTAGCATAGCACATACCATGACAATTTGGGTACATGTAGTTGGTGAGTACTGCAAGGCTCCACCAGATGTGTCCAGACACCGGAACCGTGACTTGAGCAGCCCAAACACACGCTCTGTTACATTACGTGTTTGTGCATGTGCCTCATTATGGTGTTCCTGTTCAGGTGTGTGTGCGTTTCTGATGGGTGTCATCAGCCACGGCTCCAGTGCATAACCTGCATCCCCCACCAGGTGTCTATGTGGGATGTCCCCATTGGCAAATGTCTGGTACAGCTGCGTCAAATGCCAGATATGGGAATCATGGTAGCTCCCAGGGCAGCCAGCACACACATTCATTATTATGCCCTGGGCTTCACACACAACCTGGCAGTTGATGGAGGGGAAGCCCTTGCAGTTTATGTAGGCCCTACCCTGCTCACCAGCTGGTGCTTTGATGCGTATGTGCATGCAGCCTATTGCACCCACTACCTCAGGGTATTCTGCTATTTGCTGGAAGAGATGCATATTGCTGGCCAATACCTCACGGGCATTGGGGAAATATACATGATCATCGACATGTGCTGACATGGCATCCAGGAACTGGTGCAGTACCCTGGAGGCTGATGCCTGTGATATCCCCATCATATCACCAGTTGGTCTCTGGAAGGTACCTGTTGCTAGTATTCTTAGGCCAACACATACCTTGGTTTCCACTGGGATGGGTTCCCCTCTGTTGGTTCTGTGTGTGAGGCGTGGCCTGCACAGCTCAACAATTTGCTGCAGGAGGTCTCTGTCCACTCTATAGCGCTCCACTATAGTCAGCTCATGTAACCCGTGGCAGGTGACCCTTGGCCTGTACACTCTTCTCCGTCTCCTCACTGTGGGTTGTCTGGCACCATTTGCATTGTCACCACCCTCAGCAAGTAGCCTATGTCTCCTTATGACAGCTATGGCAGCCTCTAGCATTTCTGCTCTGAGATCAGCTTTTTCAGTTTTCACTTCTAATAGCTTACTCCTGTCTTGCAGTGTCTCTTGAGAGAAACATCTTGCACTGCTGTTTGCAGAGTTTTAAGTGCTTGTCTGGGCTACTGTTCTGCCTGTGTAATTGCCTGCTTCTAATTGTTTTCACCTGCTAGCTCCAGCAGTATTCCCTGCTAGTTTCCTACTAATTTTCTTGCTTCCTTTTTCCTTTCTGTTTCCTCAGGGGGGAGCAATGCGCATACCAGCAGAAACATGCTCACAGTGGCTTACATGCGTGCACACAGGCTTACACAGTTTGGAATCTTCTTATTCGGGTTAAAACGCGCGCACACCAGCGCAAACAGTCTTACAAGTCTGCCAACAGGCTCCCACATGCTCAGTCTGCCTTACACGCGCACACACTGCCCTACTCGCACCTCATGGCGCGACACGCAAGATGCACGCCCAGCAAGAAACTTTGGTGTAAGCAACAGTGTACACCTTCCATTTCTTGACTTTCCCATGCTTATCTTGTGGCACTCCTCTTTCCATGATATGGTCTGACATCTATAATGTAACACTGACCTCCAATGAACTGCATTTCTTTCTGCCATTCCCCCCTGTGATGTCACTTATCTCCTACTCTGTTCCTTCCCCTTATGTAACTCTTACACTACTCAGAATGTGCTCATTTGCTATGTGACAGTGGAATTTAGTATCCTAACACTCATTTACATCAGATTGCCTACTAATGCTTAGTTGCATGTCTTAGACTCAGCTTCCCCCCTTAGCAACCACTAAACTGTGGCCATGTTGTTTTTGGTCTGCTGGTCCCTGCATTGTAAATCCATGTATTGCATAAAACCCACATTTGTGGGTTTATAACCATCATTTTTATATTTTATATAATGCAGCCCATTTGCGCGGGGCTGCGCTGCGTTTAAACATCGGCGATCGCCGAAAATGAAAAATATTTATTTCTCATATTTGCATCGGGGTACCTTGCCAATGGCCACATATTTGGCCATTGGCATGCTGCCTGACACATATGCACCCTTTATTTGGAGCTGACATGGCTCCATTGTGTTATTTGCAGAAACCTACTCAGTTGTCAACTGAGTACATTTCTGCAGCTAAAACGGCTCTTACACAGGCTGGTTTGGGCTTCGTGGATTGCTAATCTACCTCATTTGCATGCCTTTTAGCTGCAAGTGAGATGATTAGCATATCCACACCCACTCCGTGTAAGAGACGTTTTAGCTGGTCTCTTACACGGAATTTCCGGCTGTTCCTGGATCGCGAGGGCTGCATGGATTTTTACACTACTCTTAGACTCTGTGCAAGCCTTCGTGAATCCTGCCCTTGGTCTTTTCATAACTAACTTCTTAATGATGTTAACAATACTGGAATAACTAATCACCATAGCCCTCCACAACCTGTCATCCTTTTCTTCATTTTCATTAATTATATTCTTTGAAAGGGTGAAAAGAAGACCTCGCCACCTAGACAAATCCCTATAGGTACTAGGCAGGAGTATCATATGATACCATCATTCTCTCTCTCGCTCTCTCTCTCTCTCTCTCATAACCCTTTTTGTCTCTAAATTTGTGCTGCATACTTTGATATTAGTAGCAGATATTTTAACTCATATATTACTGTAAAATTATTCAGTATTATTCAGGCATTGTCTTTTATTTTCAAATGCTAGTTAAATCTATTCCTCAATTAGAACAGTATAATAAAATTTCAAATCATATATTAATCCTGATAAATCAATGTTTTTCCTTCTATTGAACATGAAGCAGATAGTAAAATCTACATGAGAAAGTAGCATAAATATCCTGGTTATTTAATTCAAATTCCTGGAAGTTAAACAGAAAAAGACAAACATACATTCATCTAGGTGAGCATCAGCTTTGTCTTATGAAAAATAAAGGCTTCAAAAATTGAATAAATTCAAATTCATTCTCCTTGTGTGAATATATACTGCTACAATGAAGTAGCTCATTCTAGAATATTCTAATTTTGCAATAACCCATTTTGCATATTCCAAGTTAAATCCAGCAATAAACCAGTTTTTAACATCTTGTAAAATAATGACATCAGAGTACGTTTTAAGAATGTATTAGGCTCAAGTAAATTACTTTTCTTCACAGCACCAAACCTGGTCAAATTAATTAACATATCAGGTCCTTTCATATGTGACTCTAAGAATACTCCATCATGATTCTTACTGGTGGATCATTTATTAACAGTTTCATAGGTTAGTAGGAAGCTAACTGCCCTTGCGAGCCATTTTAAACCTAGCCAATTATCACTTGTGAGATTCAAACCCTGTATTTTGTGTTTATAAGGCAAACACCTTAACCATTAGGCCATCCTCCCAACTGTAGAATTACTCCTCAATTTTTACCTTTTATTGAAAAAAAAACTCAAGTGCTTTCTTCAAATTCTACCTTTTAATACACTTGCTAATATTAGATGCACAGAACATATTGCAATGATTAAGGTTATTTAATGAATTTGCTCTGTTCTAACTTCTTTAAGCAGTGCAAACATAACTGTAAATTAAAATAAATGGTAGGCCCTTTAAGCTTTCAGGATCAAAGATGATGGTCTTTATAAGTCTAGTCATAAGTAATAACCTAGATTCTATGGCAGAAATGCTGAATTTTGGGACCTTAAGATGAGTACCACTTCTTGCTGAACCTAGTAAGGTTTGCTGCTATGAAATGTTCCCAAAATACATTCAGAGTAATTTCTTCCAAGTTCTCACATATTTGTATAACTCAGTGTTAACAGTCTTTGTACAGTTCAAAAGTTCATTCATCAAATTATTGTGTATAGCAAAAGAAAAAAATGTTTATTGAGACTAAGATACAACTTGAACTAAACGTTTACAAGACAGGTGTATGAAAGTACCTTCAGTGAGTGCCAGCAATTGAAGTCATTTTGCAGAAAGCCATTTTAAGTGATAATGGATTTTGTAGTTTTTCCCCATGCTGTGTGGTTAGGGAGATGACATGTGGGCTTGGGTCACGGATAGAGGCCTTGGCATCTGTAAAAATACTTTTTCAGGTTTGTTGAAAGTGTTTTTCAGCTATTAAACTTTGGGTATTTTAATTCACTGAAATTGCCTTTACCAGGTCAGCACAAACTTCCTGAAATGTATCCTACATTAGCAAATGATGTTACTTAACAATGCACACCCGACTCTGCACAAACTATCTGTTATAGGTAGAGTCAATTTGCCAATTTTATAAGCTATTGAATAGCAAATGTGGATGACATAATGTAAATCTTAGTATTCTCATACCTACAACTGCTACTTAAAGTAACATAGTAATTAAGCTAATCTTCAGATGGGTGATTTTTTTTTTGGGGGTGGGAGGCTTAACACTGCACTGAATGTATCTCACTCAAGGAAGGACACTCCTTTATCAAAACTTAATTTTTCTGCATTGAAATTCTCACAGCCATTTTTCTGAGTCACTATTAAGTTTCATCAGCTGTTGTCTAAACTAACAGAGATTTTCGTTCTGAACACTGGCATTCTCTAGTCTCTCAGAGTCCCATATTTGAATGTATGGTACCATCTGGAATAATATTTTTCCTCATTTCACTGTTAGATGTTGGCTCTAGCAGTTGTTGCATAGGGTTGAAGTGCTGAACTATAGCACCTGTGGTACAGGGTTTGATTCTTTTTACTTTATTCTGCCTGCTGTTTGACTTTGAACAAGTCACTTCTCCAGACATTGATCCCCAGTATGTCTAGTGGTCCTACCTGGATAAAAAAATAATTATTTGTTGTGCTATTACTGAAGCCATGTAACCACCCACCACCCCTTTTTCCTATTTTTTGCACATGGGGTTAGGGCGTCATTTCAACAGTGACAATAATCTAGAGCCAATGCTGCCAGGAAATGGGGGTTTATTGTTGACTCATGACAGCAATACATGATATACTTTCTCATTTTTTTCATGTGATCCCATTTTGGTTGTGTTCTCTTTAATCAGATATGTGTGCTGTTTTTTTATACAAAATTTTGAATAAATTATGACTGAAAAAAAGTTAAAGAAGAGATGTTTATATCTGTGGAAACGTCAGAGTTACTATTAACTCAGTGCAAAAGACTGCGCAATATCCTGCCTATAATCAACAATAAAAGAAATGTGCAAGGAGAAATGTGAATGCAATTTTAACAAAGGTAAGAATATTGGGAATATTAGTATTTCAGTGCTACCAAAGAAATCTGGGCAGTTCATACAGAAAGAAATAAACTGTGCTAGATAGGAAATGGTACTACAGACTGTGTGTGAGGAAGGCAGTACAGGACAACAGCAAGAGCTGTGAACAGACTGATTCTACATGCTCACGATAGAATAGTTGAGTGCCTTTTCTTTACTACTAAGCCCAGTGCGGTGACTTTGAAAGGGATTACTTATAAAGAACTTTCTGGATGGTTTACAACTTAAATTTATTGAATTATTGTACATTCACAGCTGATTACAAAAACTGCTTATGCAGTTCATAATCTTCTGCCTTGCATAATAGTTTACTGCAAATGTGATTTAGATCTTCAGGCCTTAAAAAATGTACCTAATAAGAACAACAATACACTACCTTTCTAATATATGACGATATGAAATCTTTGCCAGTGCCTATTTACCCTGGGACAAATATTATCGTATTTTTAAATGGTGGACCTTTTGACAGATTTATGCACAATTTTCGTTAATCTAGTATCATTGATTCATAGGTAAATTCCAGGCTAGCTGCCCTTGTTGGCCATTTTAAGCCTAGCCAGTTTTACTTTTTGTGCTTGAAATAACCATTTAGTTACAGATTGGTCTTACCCATGCCATGGCCAAGAATTATATATTACCCCTAATGAGAACAATTGGGATCACACCATAAATAATATGAGGGGACTTATGCATGGGGTAAAGTATTTAGAATATGCCTTTGCCCTTTAGTAGTACAGGGGGCAGAGCAGTCTTGGACTAAACTTTCTGTTTCCCATACATAGATCTAAACTGCTCTTGACTATGGACAGAGATGAACTTAGTTTTATGTGGATGGGGAGTCTGTTTCCCAGCAGCAATATCCTATGCAAGATGTCCCTCTAAACCATTCTATTGATTTGCAGAAGAGATTTAGATCCCTATACAGTGCATTTCTGATGCCATTTGACTTGCTGATGTGCAGTAAATTCATCAGTAATGGGTCAGAGGATGCCTTGTATATCAGACACAGGTCACCACTTAACAGTCTGTAGGATACTAAGTATAGTGACAGGGCTTTGAGTTAGTCCCTGTAAAAAATGTTGTTTAGACCTTGTATCCTTTTAGTAAGGTGTCTCAGTGGGCGTTCAATCTGTTGCATGTGTCTGGACAGATGCATGCCAAAGGGGTTATTATATTCAATGACTGGCTTAATGAGGACTGAGTAAAGGGGAACAATGACATCTGTAGATGTAGACACAACCCCTTTGTTTATAAGATGTACATTATAGAAGGACTTTCTTACAACAATAGACACATGCAGGTCAAACGTTAGGTGACTATCCACATAAGTTCCAAATCGTGAACAACTGGGTCAACTCTTAAAGTTATTATTTATAACATGAAATAAAATGATGACCCTTTTAAGAATTTCTTATGCAGTCAAATTTGACTGTAAAAAACTTTTAAGATGTAATTATATATAAAACTAGACCTGAATAGAAATTGGAAAGTAAATTTTGTCAAAAAGAGGCTAATCTTGAACATGCATTACTATGGTTGTCATCCTAATGCCACGTAATTATTTTAAATGGAACATTCCCTAGGTACAACTGTTAAGAGCAGTCAAAAATGCACAAAATATGTCCCTTTAAATGAAATGGCAGACTGAAAATGTGAATTTTAAGGAACAAGGTTATCCTGACACTGATAACTATTCAGTGAGCAGGTACTGAACAAGAAATAATGTGAGGTAAAACTGGATCATTATTAAATTTTGATAGCAGGCAGATGAGGAAAAGCAACAGGAGTGGAACAGAATTGCTATCTAACATTTGTTTTATAGTTAGACACAATACAGTAAGTAAGACTGTGGAAATCATTTTAAGAAAGAAGTGTTATTTACTGAAATAATAGAGTGGTTGCATGAGTCATAGAAAAGAATCCAAAGTTTAGCTGCAAATGGGCAATAAACTCAAAGAAATCTTATGTCAAATAAGCCTCAAGCAATATTTAGTTTTAAGGATTTTTTTTAATGAAAAATGCTGTGGTTAAACTGGAAATCGATTAAATGTGCATTAGTTTTACTGACGTACTTCAAATGTAAGATAAAGTCACT
Organism: Protopterus annectens; assembly: GCF_019279795.1. NCBI lineage: Eukaryota > Metazoa > Chordata > Ceratodontiformes > Protopteridae > Protopterus > Protopterus annectens. The sequence continues at coordinate 700,621,605 of NC_056746.1, read as the reverse complement.
TTATACATACTGGTGTTTCAGGTGATCAGCTTACAGGTATAACTTAAGCAATCGAAATTTCTGAGTAGAGCTGCATGGGTAATTTTGGACATGATTGAAAGAATTCATGCTACTCATAAGAAAAGAGAAGGGATCTATAAAAGTGTGAACGACACAATGCAGTGTATGATTAAAATGGGCAGCACAGTTCTACTGGTAATGTGCAGAAGCTATCTCTAGTTCATGTTGTGAGAAAATGTGACATGGTATTCAGAACACACGTAGAGACAGTTATACAACTAAGAGCAATACAAATGTCAATGTAATACAAGGTCAGCATAACAGTTGTGAAGCACAATGCTCAAGAGAGCATGTTCTGAAGAAACCAACCAAACAGCATAATCCACAAAATGAATGGAAAAGAAAGGTGTCCATAATCACTACACCACTGCAAGTGCAGAGGCGTGAAGTATAGTATCAGGGAATGACAATGATATTGTGCAAAGTAATGCTAAGCTGTTAAAAGACTAGACTGGGATACTTGGGGACAGAATACAATGCAATATTAAGCAGTTACCAGCAAGCATGCCTTTAATTCATACTCCATGAAGAGTATCCACTGGCCTTAAAGCAAAAATAAAGCAAGAACTGAATAATATGAAGCCATTGTGACTGAAAGTTAAACAGTCTGTGTCTACTGAATGACTCAACAATAGGATGACTGTAGCTATATAGATCAGGGTTAAAATTTGTATCTATCTCCAATATAATCATTTTAAAGATGTAATGGATAGATGATCCCACTTATTCTCATTACAACTAATATGTAGTTATCGACCAGGGGATGGATAATTCTGATCTATAACTAAATGAGATATGTTAGCACAAAAAGGGAAATTGTCTAGGCTTAAAATGCTCGCAAGGGGAGCTGGCCTAGTACTTAACATATGTATATATGCATATATGACTAACAGTAAAAGAAAAACATACAGGGTAAGAGGGACTCATCTATACATATAGCTTTTGATTCATCTTTTTCTTAGAATACAGAAATATGCATTTAGTTGGCTAGTAAGTTAGTTAGTTAGTTAGTTAGTTAGTTAGTTAGTTCCTTTGTTAACTGGAAGTGGCTAACTTAGCCAGTTTTGGGCACCTTTTCAGCAGCAGCCCATGGCTGAAAGCTCCAAGCATGCAAATTACAAAGTAAAGTTTATAGAGACATTCATTATTGTAGAGATTCAAGCAAAGCACATAGAAAAATGCAGAATTCTGAATGAATGTCTTGTAATTCTCAGGGTTTTTACAAGCTGTGGAGCTTTCATCAGCTCAGTTGTTGATAGAGCAAAGCTTCCTACATTGTTTTTCCTTCTACTTGGAGAACATTGACAACCAACTCTGTACTTTCTATAACTACCACAGATGAAACAGACGTGAGATTACGACAACACAGCCAATTATGTTTCAGTACTGAAGAAGGCAGAATGAGTAAGACTGATGCTGCATCAGAACTTCAGGCAGATAATATGCATTCAAGATGCTGAATTTGTTAATGATGTGCAGCCCAGATTATATTCTGCACAAGGGGGGTGCCATGCTGATGTGTAGCAGAAATCACAGACATTTGTTGAAACTGAGGGAACAGACTCGACAGAAATCTTACCAAACAATGTTCAAGAGCAGGACTTGTCTAAATCTGTGAGGAAGTTTTTGAATTAGCTAATTACTGAGACTATTCAAAAGCTTGTATGAGATCTACCTCAGTCAAGTACTAATGAAGTTGTCACCATGAGAGGTGACAGATTACAAATAGACTAATCAGCACAAACAAACCAAATAGTAGGCCAAATGTTCCAAAAGGAAAACCAAATAAACAACAAAGGAACACACCACAAGAAGTTCTTGACTGAATTTAATAATTTAATGCTTTCATTCCTATTACAAGAACTTCATCGGAATAAAAGACATTGCTGTAAGACAACCTGGTTAGTATAAGCCTAGCATTGAGTAGCATTTTACCTTCTCCAAGAATTATGCCACAATGCAAACAGAAGATGACATACTTGAATAATTAGCTTACTTTCTGGTGTTATTCTAAGGGGCTCCGATATTTGTCAGCATGGAAGGAGATGGTCAACAGACCACGCTGCTTTGCCAGGGACTGCACCTCTCAATTTAACCCAGCTTTACAACTACCTTTGACTGCGCTGGAAAGATTTTGTATCAATGGCATTTGTGCCTTAGCATGTAACCCACTGGAACATAAATATTACAATTTAAACCCCCAAAGAACATCAAACATTCCAGAAATTCTCATATAACCCTGAGAATAGGATCATGAAACCTGACAAGGAGGAGAGGAGTTCTTTTGATGGACAAAATTAATTACATTAGGAGGATGCAAAATCTCATTCTGAATGACAATTTTTATCAGGTAGTGAGCATAAATGAACTCCATCACTCATATCGACACATCAGTATGACCCTTTATGATTTATTCTTTGATGGTTACATCTCAGTGGAGGAGTACAATTTTTTGACCTTGAAGAAACCATGTATTCCTATAATTGTCAGTATATCCAAGATTCATAAGGACAGAGATAATACTCTCGTGAGACCCATTATACCTGTGGGTGGTTCCAAGACAGGACCGTATGCTATTTGTGTTGATCAGAAACTAAAACTTTTCATCACAAATTTTTCCACCATCCTAAAAGGCTCTCGGGGTTTCCTTAGTAAAATCAGGTTGTTACAATATGAGCTGAATGACATTTTGCACACAGCGGGTGTTAAGGATTTTTTCAGTGTTATTCCACAGTCTACTCGACTTGAATGATTTTGTAACAATGCTTCTCCTAACACACAAATATTTCCGTGGGACATCAGCACTATTGGTATTATGATGGATTTGATTCTAGGCAACAACTTTTTATTTTGAGAATGAATATTTTAAGCAATCCTCTGGAGCGGCAGTGGGGGTTGCCTCAATCTACTATTATGCCACTTGCAGCACTTGTTCCCATGGAGCAGTGAGTTCTGGTCCTTCACTTGTTTATATCTCCAATTCTTGGATGATATTTATATTGTCTGGAGTGGTGACTTGGCTGGACTTAACAAATGTTTTCAATACTTTTGTTCTACTACTTTCTTTCTGGAATATGCTTGTAACATTCAGCATGTGGGACATTATGTGTCCACCAAATAACATTCAGCATGTGGGACATTATGTGTCCACCAAATAACATTCAACATGTGGGACATTATGTGTTCTCCATATGCAGGAAGGGCACTTTTTTCAACAACTACTTACATTTTCTTAGTGCTTATTGTTTCAAACAAAAAAAAAATGGGTATTGAGGTGGGACAATTTATCCATGTTTCCAGAACTGTACCTGAGGATGAAAGTTTTAATAAGGAATGCATTTTGCTTAAGAATATGTTTCTTGATTGTGCTTTACCCAACTTATTGGAGAAAGTCACTGACTTTATCCAGTCAGCTGGACCAGATTGTTACATATCCATCTTAACAAAACCATTATCCAACACACCCAGGATAGGAATTCTATTTGACCACACATTATCTGTGGTCATACATCAATCTTGGATGCCAGTGGCATAAGCTGTATTGTTAAGAACACTTGGCTCAGGGTTTCTGGTGTTTTTCCTGGTCTTAATAAATTTGCCACCACATCATTTTTTGTATACAAGTCATTGAACAATACTGATACCTCCTTTGAGCACAGGATGGACACTCCATCAACCTATGGCAATATGAGCAGGTGCGGTGCATTTTGCCAGTATTGTTATATGTTTGAGGTACCACAAGTGGTTATTCCGAACCATCCCTGGATTATTCCTTCCCAAGGCAGATATATTAGCAACACTGCTGGTGTGTTCTATGTGGCCCTTTGTTCTGCATGCCTTTTTTCATATTGGGAAAACTGACAGAAGATTAAATAAAATAATCTTTGAACATTTACATTCCATCAAAAATGGCGATGAAAATAATGCTTTATTTATACACTCCTTGTTCTCTTAAGGATTTTAAAAAGTTTAGTTTTTTTTGTATTGCAAAATGTCTTCCAGGACAGCAGGGGGAGGGAGACTGGCAAACTACCTTACTCTGTAGGTAATCATTTTAAACTCTGATGTTTTCCCTGACTTAAATGCATTTGTTTCTGTTGCTCCAGTTTTAAAGAGAAGGTCTGAGAGGTTGGAGTATTAACACTTCCTGACACTCCTATACTTTTAACATAATTAGAATTGTTTTACATGTATGTATTTTATTCTGTTGAAGTTTGTGTAATAGGAATGAAAGAGCTACTTAATTAAATTCTGTCTAGTACTTTTTGTGGAGTGTTCATTTTTTATTTGTTTTTGTTTCTTTACAAACATAATAATCCTAATATGTCCAAAGACTGCAGTCATTACACAGATATGGTAGCCCTATAAAGAAACCACACTGAGATTTCAAAATCATGTATAGCTCAAAGTTTTATTTAGCACAATAGTACATTTTTTCCAGTCTTCCCCTTAGTTCCCATTACGAATTGCGAGCCAGCTGAGAAAGGTCATGAAACAGAAAGCCATGTGGAGTGTTCTGAACATTCTCTGTTTTCTCTTCCCAGCCCTATGTTTGAATGCACATGACAAGGCACAAGGAAGGTGGGCACAATGGGTTGCTCATGAAGGACATCCCTTCACTTCTGCAGTGGGACATTCATTCAAGCAGCACTGCTCTTTCCCTGCAGCATAAGCAATAGTATCTTTTGTGTCCTCTTACTGAATGCTGATGTCTCCTTTCCCTCAAAACAGGTGAGGAGGGTCACACCTTTTTCTTCCTCCATCTGCCTTACTGGATCCTCCAGTGATGGAAAGTTAATGGAGTCCCTGTTGCTTGTGTCATGACCATGGCTTTATTTCTCTGTCCCATTGAGCCAAGCCACAATGGTACATATTTAGAAGTAATAGTGTTGTGGCTCATGGTTCACTAAATTGGTGTAGCATTAGATATATTTATGCAATGTAAAACTGTAAACATCAATATAGAAGTAATTTCTATTTCTTCTTTTATTAAAAAGGATGTGTCAGATACTAGGTAGGTGATATACTACAGCTTGAAAACAAAGCAGGCTCTTAACACTGGAGGAAATGTAATACTGTGGACATCATGGTATCTGTGTGTGTGTGCGTGCGCGCATGTGCGTGCGTGCGTGCGTGCGCGTGTGTGTGTGTGTGTGTGTGTGTGTGTCTTCAGTCAAGTGACGAGAATGAGAATCAAACAAATAGTGACATGCATTGACTGAGGAGGGCAGGGGAGGAGCGGTATCAGTAAGTGAAGGGAGCAGGTATAGGACGCTTAGCTTATAGTTGCACTGACATAATCGTCAAACTTAAGCATATAGTTCAATGTGATATTAAAGTTGGAGACTAACTCTAAGGATATGTGATTCTTATCTACTATGTTGATTTCTGCAGAAGTAGGTAGAAAGTGTATGCCTTAGTACTAAAGCATGAGCTTAGCTTTGCTGGAGTTTAGTTTGAGACTAGAACATTTTATCCAGCTTTTGGTAAAACTGTAAGATGTTTAGAGTGCTTGTTTGATATGTAGGTTACATTATAAAGTGGAATGAAATGGGATGTTTGCATATTTAGTGACAGAAGCAGTTTAGAAAACCTATAATTATGTTATTTTAATTGTATTGTATTTCTTTATATATGCATATTATTAGCAAACATTATGGCTAAAACCTTCTGGGGAGAATCATCAGCTGTAGTTAACTTATTGCTATTTATTATTTTATGTAAGAGGTTTTGAAAGTGTTCTAAGAGATTCATATCAATGTTTTTTAAATATACCATTTTTGCTTTATTTATATTGCCATTATGAGTGAACTTCATAGTCAGACATTTGTCATTGTTATGCTAAATATTGTGAAAAAATGGGGTCTCAAAACTAAATACTATAGGGCATTTAAGTGAAATCTCTGGTTGGGAGAGGTTTAATTTGGTCACCTGAGTGCGAGCATGTGAACAGCCAAATAGCTGGAGAGCCAGTTGAGTGTAGAATACTTAAATGAAATCTGGCAAGTGAGAGATAAAAATGTTGTTAATGACAGTATCGAAGACTTTAGGAAGGCTGAGAAAGATGGCTCCTGTACATTTATTGCCATTAAGGTGATGTTGTCTGTGGTTTGTCATGGCAAGTAAGGCAAAACTTGTATTAAAGATGCCTGGCTTAAAAATATGTTGTGTTACATGTATTAAGGTGATACAAAAACTGATGGTGGCATATTATTTTAGGGTCCCAGGGAGAGTAGACACAATTGTAAATTGCTGCTGTTGCTCTGAGTACATGGGCCACTGTTATGCAGTGGCCCTATATTAGATGACTTCCAAGTGGCAGCTACATAGCCTTTTCTTACTGACTTCTTCAGCTGCATACAGACAGGATAAATGATTTCACCCACATTATGTCTGAAATAATAGAGATCATCAGAAGACAAGGAAGAAGTTTTGAGTTTTTTATCAGTCTGTTGGTTGAAGTGGACACAGGTTAGAGAGTCAGGGTATTCTGATAAGTGTTGGTAGTTTGTAATGCTTATTCATTAACATAAGCAGATGCAGCAGAATTTTTTTTTTTTGGGGGGGGGGGCAGCTGGTAGGTATATGAAAATAACGAGAACTGAAATCACAAAATGGGTATCTTCTATAAAAAACTCAATAACCAAGTAATAAGAACTTGACAAGTACCACGAGACACGTTTATTCAACAGTAACAAATGTTCAGCTTTTGTCCACAAATAGAACGACTTCATCAGAATATTCAAATTCAGTTGTAATCATTATTTAAATACAAAAACCCAACCACATGACACCTCATTAATTAATACTTAAAGGTACATTTGCTTATTGTAATAATAAACACAGCAAACTCAGTATCTGGCAGAAACACTTTAATAGAAAATAGAAAATAATAAAAAGTACAGAGATGAGAGCTTTCGCAACACAGTTGCTTCTTCAGATCTGATACTACATATCAACTCACAGCATTTATACTTAAACCAATCAAGCCTATTTACTCAAGAATCAACACTTCAGAGCCCTGGTTCTCAGGACCGGTTTTAAAGGGACATTACCATTTAGCACCATACATCTGTTTGCAGCAAGTGTACATATCCATTTAATCTCTAAGCATTCAGTAGGAGTCTTAACATCACTTTCTCTATTTGACAACCTACCTATTCTAAAACCATAAAATTTAAAAGTATGTCAGAGTCCTTCTTTTGCCACATGTCTGGCCAACGCGTTCTGAGTATCTCCTTTACTAATCACATAGATATTTTCCTTTATATATTCTCTAAAGTGTCTTGTAGTCATACTAATATAATAGGAAGCACATATATCACACATGCCCAAATACACCAGATTTCTGCTGTTACAATCAGCAGATACTTTAAACATAAACAGACGTTCACTCAAAGGATGTATAAAAGAGTTATCTACCCTAATATAACTGCAACCATTGCACACCCCACAAGGATAAGTCCCACACCTATCCCTTGCAGTATCAATGTTTAACTTATCAGGGGTAAAAGATTTGTAACAGAGCAGCTTCTTAAAAGATGTATTGTTTTTAAAAACAAACCATGATTCTCCATCAAGAGCATCTCTATATTTAGGGTCTGACATCAAAACTTTCCACTGTTTTCTAATAATGTCAGATACAGAGTTTACATCAGTTGAGTACATAATAGACATCCTAAGATGATTACAGCCTGCATCCCTCTCACTCACAGTAGTATCATTTACATCAAAGTAGGGTCTAGTCCTGTCATGCCTATGAGAAATAACATCTTTCTGTATAAGTGCAATATGAAAATCTGAATACCACCGTTGCTTATATTTGTCAGTCAAAACATCAAAGGAGGTATGCATATCACTGTCCTTAGTGTGCAATCTTGCTGACCTAAAAAACTGTCCCTTCATAACATTAATCTTAGTCCTTTTAGGATGCATGCTGTGAGCATGCAATTTATTATTTACTTTACAAGACTTCCTAAACAAGGTAATAGCTAACATATCCCCATTTCTCTGAATACAGACATCCAATGATTTCATTAGATTGACTGTACGTAAACTTTAGGAAGTCTGTAGTACCTTCCAAGTGCATAATAAAAAGTGCAAGTTCGTCTGCTGTACCACTCCAAGCAAAAAATACATCATCCACAAACCGATTATACTATAAAATCTTTTCCTTAAAGGGATTACATGTATTAAAAACATAGGAGGATTCTAATTGCGCGAGCACCATGTTTGCATAACTATTTGTGCACATGGTACATATGGCAACACTTTTTGAATAAAACATCTATCATCAAACATAAAAATATTGTTCGTTAATATAATTTCCAATAAAAAACATAATAATTCAGTCTTACGAGAGTTAAACCCTGAGTGTACCAGCAAAAGCTGTCTGACATATTCAACTCCAACATCCAAACTCATTCAGAATTACTGTAATTAATGAACATCCATAGGCACTAGAATAAAATCTATCCCATCACTAGCTTCTAACCATTTAGCTAACCTCTTCAAAAAATGTTTAGTATCTAACAAAATAGTATCAACCTTTTCAATAAGAGGTTGAAGTTGTTTCTCAACATGTATTGAGATGGGTTCCGTGGCCTTCCATGGACTTCCAAAAGTGCACAAAGTCCTTAGAAATCCACCTATGAGACCAGTTGTTTTGGGAAGAGCTTGGGCCGTGGATGGATAGTGGTGGATGATGTATTTTTTTGCTTGGATTGGTACAGTAGATGAACTTACACTTTTTATTATGTATTTATTAGAAGGTACTACAGACTTGCAAATGTTTACGTACAATTAATCTAATTAAATCACTGAGCATTTGGATGTCTGTATTACGAGAAATGGGGCTACGTTAACTACTACCTTGTTTAGGAAGTCTTGTAAAATAAACAATAAGTTGCATGCTCACAGCATGCACCCTAAAAGGACTAAGATTAATGTTATGAAGGGACAGTTTTTTAGGTCAGCAAGGTTGCACAATAAGGATATTGATATGCATACCTCCTTTGATGTTTTGACTGATGAGTATAAGCAATGGGGGCATTCAAATTTAGATATTGCACTTATACAGAATGATGTTATTTCTCATAGGCATGACAGGGCTAGACCCTATTTTGATGCAAACTATGAGTGAGAGGGATGGAAGTTGTAGTGATCTTAGGATGTCTATTACGTACTCAACTGATGTAAACTCTGTATGTGACATTATTAGAAAATACTAGAAAGTTTTGATGTCAGACCCTAAATATAGAGATGTCTTGATGAAGAACCACGATTTGTTTTTAAAAACAATACATCTTTTAAGAAGCTGCTCTGTTACACATCTTTGACCCCCAATAAGTTAAGTGTTGATACAGTGAGGGATAGGTGTGGGACCTATCCTTGTCGGGCGTGCAATGTTTGCAGTTATATTAGGATAGATAATTCTTTTATACATCCTTTGAGTGAACATCTGTTTATGTTTAAAGTATCTGCTGATTGTAACAGCAGAAATCTGGTGTATCTGGCTATGTGTGATATATGTGCTTCCTATTATGTTGGTATGACTACAAGACTCATCTATGCCATTAGTAAAGGAGATACTCAGAACACTTTGGCCAGTCATTTGGAAAAAGGAGGCTCACATACTTTTAAATTTATGCTTTTAGAAATAGGTAGGTTGTCAAAGAGAGGAGGTGATGTTAAGACCCATACTGAATGCTTAGAGATTAAATGGATATATACACTTGCTGCAAACAGAGGTATGGGTCTAAATGGTAATATCCCTTTCAAACCGGCCCTGAGAACCAGGGCTCTGAAGTGTTGATTGATTCTTTAGTAAATAGGCTTAATTGGTTTAAATATAAATGCTGTGAGTTGATATGTAGTATTAGATCTGAAGAAGCAACTGTGTTGTGAAAGTGCTCATCGATGTACTTTTTATTATTTTCTATTTTCTATTAAAGTGTTTCTGCCAGATACTGAGTTTGTTGTATTTATTAGTATGATTTACTTATTTTTACTTATCAGTTTGCTCTTGACCTTATTATTACCTTTTCGGATTTACATTTGCTTAACGGTACCTTAAGCTCGAAAGTAATTAAACATACATTATAATTAATTAAACATGTTAAAATTTACAAAAAACATACAATTTGTGGACTGCCATATACATCATCACACCAAATGACCCTTTTTATATTTAAGCTGTCTCAATTTAAGAGCACTACCTATGGAAACACTTTAATTTAGACCCAGGGTTCTATCGGCTGCTGTCATTTTAATTCTAAAAATTCCAGTCTCTCTTTCCATGGCCCCTCTTGTGTCAACATTAATTGAATCTAGTACAGAAAACTTAAAACAATGCTCAGAAAACTCCCCAACATACCTAGCCAGGGCATTATATGGAGTGACTTTTTTAATGTCAAAAATATGTTCATACACACATTCACTAAGTATTCTCTCAGTTTTACCTGTATAAAAACTAGGGCATACTTGGCATAAAGCTACATAAACCTTATGCCAGACATTCTACAAGGCTCAGTATTAGGCCTCTCTTATTTAACATATTCATAAACAATCTACACTAAGCTATTCCAAACACCTCCCTAGTCCAGTATGGACATAACTCGACCATAGTCTGCTCTGCCCCCAACCCAGACACTCTACAACAAATGACCTAAACAGCATTCTCTACTGTAGAATCCTGGCTCTACAAAAAACATCTCTCTAAATGCCAACAAAACTAAACGTATGATGGTTACCCCCAAAAGAAATACAACTGTCAACAGAGAAGGTTTCAACATATTCTCACTAAACTCTATAAAAATTGAATTAGTAGCCAAAACCAAACTATTAGGAATCATAATAGATGAAAACCTAAAATTCAACCTGCACATCCTACCAAATATTAATAAAACTCACAAAAAATTAGGGCTACTTTACAAGCATAACAGGTTTCTCTCTTTATCAGCTAAACAGCTCTAGCCCTCACATACTTAGTTCCATCTTTAACCTATGGTGCTCCATTGCTAATTAACTTGCAGTCTTCCCTGAACCTAAAACTGGAGTCTTGCTACAACAAAACTGCCAAATGTGCTAGAGTCAGCCACCACTCCTCTCATCACTGCATAGCCTTAAGGAAACTACAATGTCTAGAATTCCCTCATTATCTATTACTCATACAGCTGACCACCTCACATAAACTTATCCATAAACCATTAGACTGCCCTGCTCTTAATGCCGTACTTGCCCCCTACTCCCCTCCTAGGCAACTAAGCTCAGAACACCAACACTTACTCCAAATTCATAAACCAAACCTACCTTCAGGCAAACTCTTATATTCCTGGATCATTGCCAAATTATAGAATAACCTCCCATCCCCCATACACAGGGAACAACGTATGTCTAACTTCAAAACTGCCCTTCACAATCATCTCATTTCTAATTGGATATGTAACTGCACTAATGCACCTCCTACTATCTATGAAGCCATTACTTGATGCTTTCTACTTTTCAGACTCAACCTTGGTACTATGTTGTCTGGCTACTCTAACTACCTTGCATTGCACCTATTTTATCTAGCCTCTCCAGTCACTCTATCTCCTGCTCTATATCTGCACTAGAAGATGCCTAAATTTATTTTCACAGCACTCATATTGGTTGAGAAGGTACAAATATGATTTACTCCTGTCACTAACCTTAATTTCTTCTCTAACTACTTGAACTTCCATTGACACTTTGCATGCCTTCTGCACCCATTTCTATAATATTTTCAGATCAGCTGCTAGTGCTACAGTCTCTGTAGCATTTGACTACCTGATTCTGGTGGACTCTGCTCACTTTAATTTGTTCCTATGGATATTCTTGTTTTTTTGCTTACTATGTTGTTATACACTGTAAACATATATTATTATGTTGTTATACATTGCAAACTTGTATATAAATTGTTCTTTTTGTCCTGGAACGTTTCTCCAAGGGTCTCCACTTAAAATGGGCTCTTTATGGCCCAGTGGACTTTCCTGGTAAACAAATGTCAATAAATAAATAAAATAAATAATCACCCTTTTAGAACTACAATTATACTAACCCTTCTTGTTCACCCCACTAATAATGGACATACGGACCTTGTCTCCCTTCAGTATATGTGTCTACACTGGTTATGCCTACCATATTTGTAGGTACCCTACTTGTTGTTCCTTTGATATCCTACAAAAGGTACTTGATTTTCCAACATGGTTTTAAAACTTCTGTCCCTTCTCAACATAATTCTAGGTTCATTCCTTAAGGTCTTACAAAATTCTTCACATACCTAGAATAAATTCCAGTTATGACATAAAATATTCCTTATTGCTTTAGTATCCAAATTTTAAATCACAATTAGCACCTTTTGAAAAGCATAGGTTCATAGGTTCATAGGTAGGTACTAGGATATTGGCCCTGGGGCCTATGCAAGCCCAGCCAAAAAGTTACCCTGGCTTTTGCCACCCAAGAAAATTATTTTCCTGTGCCACTGTTGAGTGGAGCCACAGAAGTGATCCCCAGGGTGAATTTCCGATTTCCCATCCAATCATCAAGATTTTTCTTGAATAGTGCTAATGAGGAGCTTTGTTTGATATAGATAGGTAGTGTATTCCAGTGTATGAGAAGTCTCTGGGACAGGAATCTATCCCTCCGGCATGTTCTGTTTATTGTGGTGACAAGGTTTAGGTCCCAAGAGCATGTAGCTTGCAGGGATTGTGATTTCTTTAATTGGAGCATGTCCAACAACTCTGGGGTTTGACATAGCTTTGTATGTTAGGCAGAGATCACCTCTGAGTAGGCGATATGCGATGGTGTGGTGTTTTTTGAGATGGTCTGCGTAGGGCATCTGATTGAAGCTGGTAATCCTCTTTGTGAGGTATTTCTGCGGCCTTTCCAGTTGTTGTAGAAGTCTTGTGAGGTACATACCAAAAGGGGTATTGCACTCTATAATGGGTCTAATGAGTGATGAGTAGAGGGGAACAATTACCTCTTTTTTTCTGGATGAGAAACCTTTTGTGATGAGGTGTGCCACACAGAAGGATTTCCTGACTACAGTGGTGATGTGATTATCAAAGGAGAGACTACTGTCCACCTGTGTCCCATGGTCTCTTATCACACTTTCTGTGTTCCAATGTCCTGTGATTAGCTCTCAGTAATAGAACATAAACACTCTCATTCCTTTTAATGACCACCTCCATTAGTACCTCATCAACCAGTTGCAATGAGAATACAACCTAGTCAAGAACAGTCCTCTCAACCTCTTCTTCTCCTCTAAAAAGTTTTTCTCCTCAGATACCATTTGGGCCATCTGGACTTTTTACCCTTTTACTCTTACCCTTTGTTGGTGAAAAGGGTACCAACTAGAAGAATGTAATAATGTGTTGGAATACATTAGCTTTCTAAATATATAAGTCTTTACTTAGCAAAACATCCAGAAACTAACACTCGTATCCGAACTAACATGAGTAAACTCTAAAACATCAGTAGTTCTATTTATATACTCCAAAAAGTGGTAAAGTGCCTAACATTTTTACTGTTGAATAACCATGGCTGGTGGTCTTTGTCAGATGCTTGTGACTTGATAATATGAAAAATAACCTCAGAAATGTGTTGCTGTGTCAAGTGGGATGTCATGTGAGAATCGGTCTGGTGTTCTTACAAGAGATAGATGAAACAGTTGAAAGTTTACCACATAATAGAACTGTTTGGAATTGAGTGAGTATTGTTGCCATTAGGACATATATTAATCTTGTTTTGTTCTCAATAATAATAGACTTAGCCCAGATGCCTACTATTAGTGTGTTTTGTAGGACTTGTTTGCTAGTTATGAAAACTTTCAAACAGAATCAACTAACTTCATCAGATTGTTGATGCAGTAATTATCTAGTGGAAACTTTTGTTATGTCTTTTTTATCCTAACAGGGGTCAAAGGTTTGTGAATATGAAAGAAAATGAAAGTGAATTGATGCACACATCAATCTGATTTGAGTGTCAATGGGGTATTAGTTGCCTCATTTAAGTGTTGCTAGTAGTACTGATAGCCAGTATTGTGTTCCAAATGTGAAGAAGGGGGGTAGTCACTTGCACAGTCAGGTGGCATGCCTGTGGCTGAGAATTTTTCTTAAGCTAAATACAAGGACCCTTTCCAGAATTCTTTGCTTGCTTGGCATTTTGTCAGTTCTTTTTCTATGTTTAATGAATCGTGTGAGGATGAGCAGTTAAATCTGAAGCTAACAACTGGCATTATAAGAAAGGTGCCAGTTTTGTTTGTAAACTCCCCCAGGATTATCAGCAAATTGTGTGTATTGTTGGTGATAGAATGATTGAAATTTGTATTTCTTTTTTATTTTTTTGGATCCATTATGGGGTGGACACCAAGCTATTGCTTTGGGTGCATAAATCTTAATGCAGATGAGGAGCAAATCCAATGAGGTTGAAGATGAAAGCTACAGGCCATGTGGTGTGCAGCTTGAGCTATCATAGGTGATAAATGCAACACAATATGCATCTTTGCGAGTTCTGTTATCTCAGCGGCTGTTATATCCTTGTAGGACTCTCTCTGACGCCTTTATATATAGCTAGGCTGCAGAGATGGCAATGATAGCTGGATTATAGAAGGACAGCAATACTTTTAGTTGAGGAAGTTTATTACAATTACTACTGAAGTTAAAGTGTGCTACTTTAAGGGACTAATGTAAATTCCATTATAGGTCAGTGCAGGTGGAAATGATGATAACTTCTATGTATTGTTTGGAGTTTGGATGATCAGTGGTTTGTATCAAAGAACAGAATCCCCAAACTGTATTCACAGAAAGTGTTTCACAGAAAATCACTTTTTTAAGTGTTTTTTGCAGGGGGCAAGCCCCCTGAACTTATATATTCTAACTTTCAGGTTGCACTTAAGAAAAGGGAAAATTCCTCCAAAAAGGACATCACTTTCAGCAAAACTTGACGATGGGGATTTCCTGTGGGAGAAATTCCAATTGCAAGTGAGTTGAAGCTTGGCCAATCAAAGCTCAAGAGTTCTCTTCTTCCACCATTAATTCAAACATCTACAGAATGTGGCACATCTTTCAAAAAGAAGAACAGAGAGTAACTAAAGAAAAGCCAGTGATTGCTCTGGTCTGTGTAGAGCATCATTGCACAGTTTTAATGAAGAGAAAATTGTAAATCTTCTTGTTTCACAGGACAGCTGGCATAAATCTAGAGCATAATTTCATGTCAGTATTTTTTTTTTTTAACAACCCTTGTCCATAGCCACATATGTCATGAAAGTTTAATGTTTTGCCTGCAAAATATCTAAGAATTACATGTTTTTGTTTTAATGTGGACAGTTTAGACATACTTTGCTGAAATGCCAGCAATAAAACTGCAATGGTGATAGATAACAGCACAGCCTTAGCTAGAACACCAGCATGATACTATATTATCTGGTTGAAATTCATAATGACGTTGCGTACAACAGGCCATACAAACATGCACTGTTGATCACTATCACAGAGCCAAAGACTACAGATGCGGCACAGCAACCAGTACTGATGGCAGCTAGTTTTGGACAGATATCATTTTTGAGACAGCTCAGATGAACTTCCTTGGCAAAATAACATAACGGTCTGTTCACGCACATTCAACTAACATAAAGCATAGCTGCACCATGAAATTTCTTACCAGAATAACTAAAGACAAGAAATAACTGATTGCTCCAACTAAAAAAGGTAATTTTATATAAAAAGTCATACCGATAACATATAAATGTTAAAGACATTTTCTTTTTAAATGATGACAGAATTATTTTAAGGATGCCATTTGATCTAAGTAAACATGGTAGCAAATAAGAAAATTCTACGAATGAGATCTGGACAGACATTATCAGATTTGCCTGCATCTTATATGGCAAACAGTTTAACATCTTTCCATTTTAATTTGAGTGACAATGTGGGAAATGTGTGCAGTTGTGTTGCAAGCCCTAAAGTAGAAGAAAGTTGGTTTGACTTTATTATGAGTTTTAAAAGTGAAAATGAATCACAGAACAGTAAGAACAAGGATTCCAGCAGTTCTTTTTAAAATGGTTTCACAACTCAGTAAGTAAACAAAAAAAGTACATATTTATTCTGAAAGTATAATTACTGTCTGCACTGAATATACTATTTTATACTACATCAGTATGCTAAATATAACATTCTGGTTAACGTGATGAAATCTGCAACAGTGTCTTCTGCATCAGAACTGCATCAGCAGCCAAACAGCAAATGCTACACTGCATGGATAGTATTGTCTTATTCTACTGCTTGTTTTTCTATTAACTAGATATTTTTCCACCTTAGGTAGTTAACCCCCTCCTTGTCATTGTAAGGACCCTAGGGGATAAATCCTCCAAACTCAAAACTATAGAAATAATTAGAGAATCATTTCTAACAAGACTTACTGCATATGCTATTTCCTTTTGCTCCTACTATAACATATAGGTAGTAATCAAGTGCAGCTTCCCTTATGGGCACTTGTCATAACAGCATATCAGCCTATAACATGATGCTTGTTAGAGTATGTACAGTACATGTTACTTTTAACAATCCCGTCAAAACACACACACACTGACAGTGCCTTAGTTGTTCTCTATATTATACAAAATGTGACACACAAGCTATAGAGTGCTAACACCACATTAAAATCAGTATGCCTAATAACTGTTGCATTTTTGTGATCAAAAATAATTACATTTTATGAAGCACATGCTAAGGATGGGACTCTTACAGCCTCTTAAGCCCCAGCTCTCCAAACCTAGAAACTCGTTTCCCCATCCACACACCTGGCTGCGCAGCTGCTCAAACATGAGCTCAGGAATACAGATGCAGCCGCAGTGACTGCAAGACATTAAGGTCTAGTCATGGAATTAGTAAGTGGGGATGGGAAATAGTGAGGCAACTTTAGGTTTATGGAGGGGAGGGACATATTAGGTTTATAGAGTGACTGAGAATTGACTCAGAATCAGGATTAGGAAGTGATTAGGAGTTGGCTAAGAGTTAAGGTTGGGGAACTAAGGGGAAATGCCTCAGAGTTAGGGTTAAGGAATAAAGGGAAGTCATTTTCATGGGTTAGGTTCAAAATATGAGGGAGTTTCAGCAGGGAGGTGTGTTACGAGCTAATGGTAGACGAGCAATTGTAATAGACCTATTAAGGATTTATTTTTTTATTTATTTGCTTATTTATTTAACTTGGTTAACCAGGATAGTCAACTGATCCAAAGATTGTTTTCATCTGCAACCTGGGCCAAACTTTTCAAACAACATTTACAGAAACATTACCTTTCCAGTTAAAGTTTAAGCCAGTAAAATTTAATGCATGTTACATTATAGCATGCACGTACAGCTGAATAAATAAATACTGCAGTTGTGTTTTTTTATATGAATGAAATTTACACAAATAACTGTACTACAAGGATACTATAACTAATACTGTTTAACAAGTAATATAGTTGTATTTTTACATTAATGGTCTCAACACTAATCACTTCATTATATGCATGGATGCTGCCACTGATCTTTCTGTTTGATCCTTTGCCTCCCTAACCTCTAACATTTCATCCAGAATGGCAATTTCTCTCCTTTTGCCCCTCTCTCTCTCTCTCTCTCTCTCTCTCTATTTCCTTTCCTTCCTGCATTTTCCTTTCTCCTGTTGCTCTCTCTCTATTATTTTTTCAGGTCTCCATTAGCACCAGGTAGTTCCACAGATGGGTCTCTGGTATTCTGCATTTCTATATTAACTCCTTCAATGTTTTAAATCTATCCCTACTATCTTTTTCTCTACATAGTAAATCTTTCTCTTGAGCTGTCCCACTTCTCCTTCAGATTCTGTTCTCTATAGATTTTTTGGAGTTAACTTCATCCCACTTCATGCATTCCGATTGTTTTAGTGTTGGTTCATTCATGTCTTTTAGTAAGCTTCTCTATGTCTCATAGGTTCATATGTTCATTAGGTGATACTAGGCTAATGGCCCTAGGGCCTTTACAAGCTTAGTCATGTAAAAACCTGAGTACACCTGTTGACCATATTTAGATGGTCATCGTTAGCAGAGCAAGTCTGTGATCATCACCAACTACCCCTGTCCATGAGGGATAGATTTGCCACCCCCCAGGGAGAATTTACGGTCATCCATACAGTTGTCAAGGTTGCGCTTGAATAGGGTCATTGAGGAGCTCTGCTTCACATAGAGTGGGAGCTTATTCCAGAGAAGCAGTAATCGCTAGGAGATATATCTGTCTCTCCAGCATGTTCTGTTCATGTCACAGGCTAGCTTGAGATCCCTGGAGTGAGTTATTCTTGTCCCATTTGATTTGCAGATGCGCAGCATTTCCATTAGGACAGGGTCCGAGACTGCTCTGTAGGCCATCACAGGTCACCTCTCAGCAGTCTGTATGATACAGAGTACAGCAACAAGTCTCCATCTCCCTTACTTACTTTTGGTTAACCTCTTTTTCTTTTGTTTCTCTCCAGGAAATGATGATACATGTCAGTGCATGAGTATTGATGTGCAGGCACTCCCCCTACCTTTCCTATTTATTCTGACTTTTACATTGCTTACTCTCTTCACCT
Source organism: Protopterus annectens (assembly GCF_019279795.1). NCBI lineage: Eukaryota > Metazoa > Chordata > Ceratodontiformes > Protopteridae > Protopterus > Protopterus annectens. The sequence goes on along the minus strand of NC_056746.1, from coordinate 700,602,945 downwards.
TTCTTTTAAATATCCCAGTCTTCTATGTCTTTTTGCATTTATCATCTCCTGTTGTACTATATTGTCTCTGTATGTTGCAGGGTAGGTGGGGGATTATTGGTAGTATCACCATGCTTGCTGCATTAATTTTCTCAGGGAATGTATAAGCCTTCTCCCACTCTACTTTGGACAATATATCTTACCTTTTTTACAACTTTTTTTACAAATTTGTCAAGGTTTTTCCTGTATTGTTTCTCTCACTGCAGTCTCAACATAGAACCCCAGATACTCGTGTAACTCCATCTCTTTTATAGCATCTACCCTCTCTCCCTCCTTTCTCTTAATATCACCTCCAAAGTCATTTTTTTGGGGCAATGGAGTTCAGATATTTCACTAAACTTCTTGAAGGTCTGCTAAAGTTCCTATTCTTGCAGCCACATTCTCTAACATTAACATGCAGTCATCTTTAAACATCCAGACTGAGATTTTATGTCCTCATTTTCCTTCAGCATTTCTTAATTGTATCTGAAGTCCATTGAGAGGTCCTCAATCACAAGCAGAAAGAAGCTAGGGGTAGTAGGCGTTACATCCAGCCTTTCCCTTATCCTTGTCTCCTGAGATACTGTTCCATTTATGAGTAATTCACTTTCTTGGTTTTGGTATAGGACTTATATTCAGTGGGGTGGGGCAAGGGGGGAGCAGCTATCATGCAGTTTCTGATTGCCAGTACTGCATTTGTAGCAAGCAGTTTGTTACAGTTTAGAAAGAAGAACTTTCTTTTTAGTCCTCAACTCAGAGTTGGAGAGCTGTGGGGAAGTTCCAGATTGAACAGGCAGCCACAAAACCTTGCTACATCTCTGATCCTGGCCCTCCTCTTACTTTCATACTTTTAACTCTTTTGCCTGGGTCCTGTATTATCTTATATTTTTCTTCTAGGACCTTTTGAATTTCCTACCTTCTCACTTGTAGAATTATGGGACAATCCATCTGGTCCTCCAGTTTTCCTCTTCCTTAACTCATCCATTTTCACTTCTGCATTCAACTTGTCTCTTTGTTTGTCATCAGGTGTATACCTCTCTAATTTATTTGCCCATTTCCATTTTGAGAATGCTGTCCCTTTCTATTTTTTGTAAATCTCCTTTTATATTCCATAAAATTTTCCCTGTTAAGCTCTCCATCTTTTAAATATTCTGTTCCATCCCCTTAACATCCATTGCTGCCTCTCTGCTTGCTTCTTCTTTTTGAATTTCTTTGCCAGCTGTTCCTTTCTGCCTTACCAACCATTTATCAGTAGCCTCTCTAGTACCACTTATGAATTCCTTCCTTCATAATAATTTTATTGTTTTTTTTTTCCTCTGGTCTGTAGCATTCCTCTCCTACTTTCATTTCTTCTGGTTTTTTTCTGTGCTGCCCTATCCTCAATCACACTTCCTTCTTTCTTTCTAGTCCTGCCATCTGTGCTTGCATTATCATATATGTTTGGAGAAGTTCCATAATGTATTAATTCATCTATCCTGGGATACTGTATAAAATGAAATGAGTTAAAAATGAAGGATTGGCTGCATAAACAGATTTATGTCATTAATGCACGAGCACAAAGTTAATCCATAGATAAAGAGATTCATTCAGAAAACATTTACTTTTATGAATGTTATATATGATGAGATGAGGATTTACTCTACCTAGAATCTTATTTTGTATGAAGTCTTATATAACTGATTTGCACAAGGGTAAATGTTTTGTTTTTGGTAGACATCATCTTAGTAATTTAAAACAAACTTTGATGATTGTTAGACTGGATGCTGATCTTACCTTACAAAACCTGATTTTAGTCGTGAGACTTTTGGAGTTTGATGGTTTTCCCAGTAAGGATTACTTGACATGCATGTTAAGCTGATGAGTTGTTAGTTTTCTTGAAGGTTTTTTTTTTGAAATGGTGGCTGTAGCAGAAATCTATCTTTGATATATATCTAAATATTCTTTAGAATGTTTTGAAGGACAAAGATAAAGAGAATCTGAGAAATGGCTGCCCCTTTTTACTTTGAAATATATATTATGAACTTCTTTAAAAACTTTACAGTTCCAGCTCTGACCTTGCTTGAGTAGTTTACTGGAACCTGGAGTAGATGGATTTGGAAAAGTGAAAAGTTTAAAGGAATTGTCAATTTTTCATGAGCCAGTCTGAAATTCAATGAACTTGACAAGGTATATATATTTTTAGAGATGTTAATAAGGATTATGATAATGAGCATCTTTCTATCTTAATAAATATTTTGTGCTCTAATAACTATTCTTTCTTCTTAGTTTATTTTATATTGGAAGTAGGCCATAGTACCATTGTGATTCTATTCTTGAATCTCTGTTTGAGGGTAAAATACTGATGTAAATGGTATTCTTCAATGTTGCAGTCATTCTTTGTTTTTATTAGCAATGAATGCTATTGTTGCTTTTTTTAACTTAAAATCTCTTATTTGTGTTTGGATTGTTGGAATGGATTGTGCTGGGTTGGTTATTTATAATTAAAGCAATAATATTTTGTATACACTTCAGGACATTCCTTTGGCTGTACTAATATACTTCATCAGTTAACCGCTGCAAGAGGTTGGTTTATTAAATTAAGTAAATTAATATTAATTTAGTATTAAATGTCTAAAGGCTTTAATATTGGTAGTGTACTACAATTCTTTTTTAATATGGTTGGCATTAAGGTTTTGGGTATTATATTTTCTGGTTAGGACATTCTGATTAGAAAATAGGAAACTTTTGGAAGATGACAGATATGGTACATGTTGGACAGGTTTTGCTGGTAATATAAGTCAAAAAGAGTATTTGATTAAATCTTTCCCTTTCAGTAAAATATGTTAATTTTCACAAGTTTAGCCACTAATTTAATGTTTTGAAACTAAGTGGCTAGATTTGATTTGTTTTCTATATGTTGATGTTTCTTATTAAGAATAGTATTTTATATGTGACAAAAGAAGATGGGGGCTTACGTATGTTTCCATCAGAGTTTGTGCTGTCAGCAAATCACTCAAGATGTCTGGTACAATATTTATTATACATTGAGGATTTATTACGTCTTCATTTATGATGACATAGTGTTAGTATATTAGATTTTTTCAAGCCAAGAAGTTGAAGTAAGATATTAGAGGAACTTCATCTTCTGACTATAGGAGAAAATGTGTTTCTGTGTAAGGAGGAGGTTAGGGTTCATTTGTGAAGAAAAGATCATGGTATGTAGACTTGGTTCATGTATATTACATTATTTTGAGTTGGAAATCATTGATTCTGATGTAAAGTCAGGTATTTTAGATAGGCAGCAATTAATGGAAGGGATTCTTCCTTATGGGATTTTGTATTGAAATTAACCATTGTAAACTAACTGTCATAAGCAATATAAATTATAAGGTGCATGAACACATTTTTGTGATGTTTAAATAAGTTAAAGGTTTTGGGGTCCTTTTAGACAGACAGTATTGTCTTATTTATCTAGTCCTTCTTTGGAAAATTTGTCTTATGGCCTTTATGCAGATACATGGCAAAGCAGTGCTGTCCCACTTGGCTTTATTTTTGTCCAAAGTGTATGATATTTATGGTTAGCTAGATATGTAAAGTTTTTTGACGTCATTTTGGCCTCCCCACATTTGACCCTTAGCTGCTTCCAGAACCAGTCCTCATCCACTGGCTGTACTGGACTAGCTCTAGCCTCCTCCAGACTCACTCCAATACATGTCCATAATCAGTGGGGTGTCAGAAGCACCTGAGGTGTCACCATACTGCTGACATGGTGTGGTTTTTTTTCCTGCCTTTATCACACAATCCTGTTCTGTGCCCTAGGATTGGTGTGCAATGGCCTCTTGATGCCTTTGCCATGCCTTTATATATATCTCAGCTTGCATATTGCCTCTAAAATTACAGTGCAGTCAAAAGTACCTCCGCCCAGATGGGCATGCCCATCTTCCATGTCTGTGCCATTAAGTACCCAAGGTTCTAATCAAACCTGGGTCTTATGTGCCATAGTCAAGGCTTTATCCCTCTCTATATCACTAGCACAGGCAGATGTGGGCAGTTTTATACAATAAGCCAGAAAACACACCCTTCAAGAAAGTTCACAAAAACTACTACTCCTCTGTTGGAACAAGCAATTTCTCACTAGGCACACTAAAACCACAATAGTTAGGACACATCTCTTATCTACCCTCCTCTATGTGTCCCCAATTCTTACTAACCTTCACAAGGCTGACTTTAACAAATTAGAATCTTGTTATAACAAGATTGCCAGGTTTGCTACAGAGGCCTCATATAGGACCCTTCACTATATATCACTTAAGCAGCTAAACTGGCTTGAACTGCCTCAGCTACTGCAACTTAATCAGTTGTCAGTTTAACACAAATTATGCATCTATTCTGATAAAATCGTAGCACTTTAAAATCTAATTCAACCCTATACTACTACAAGAACCTTAAGATCTGGTAACCAAGCCCCCCTATATGTCATTAAATACAATAATGATGCTGGTAAATCTCTCTTTGGTTACATTATTGCTAAAGTTTGGAATACTCTACCTAGCCACATGTTATCTAATAGCTCTGTTACACAATTTAAAAAACTCTTAAAAACTCACTATATGAACAGCTGGCTATGCTCCTGTGACTCCCCAGGGTAAACATCTACTTAACAAGCTTTTTTTTCATCATACAACCAAGAAGACTCATACAAAATTCTGCAATACCTACAAAATTAACCCTTTTGTATATTGTATCGATCCAATAATCACTACTTTAATTTGTCCCCTCTGGTCATTATGCTTATTACCAACTTATTTTTATTTTACACACCAAGTGTCAGTACTCTGTTATGTTGTTTCACCTTTTCACTTAGTAACAAGTTGACTATCTACAAGATCTGACACAGTTACAATATGAGAATGTCTGTATTAATCCTTTTTAAAATATTGCCCTGAGGGATTTGTTTTCAATGTGTGTGTTCCATGTTAATCCCATTGATAATATTCTTATGAGTGTATATTATTTTTACTATGTACTGCATGCTACTATGAGTTGTATGTTTCTTCTTGACTGATATGTTATCTGGGGCTATTTACTATTTTCTGCTTGCTATTCGTGATTATGTTGGGTTTGTTTCTTCTTGACTATGTATGTAAGCTGGAGCTTTTCTCCCTGGTCCTCTGCTGAAAATGGACCTGTGCCCAGTCAGAGTTTCCCGGTAAACAAATATAAAATAAATTAAAAAAAAGAACTTAATTGTGAAGAAAGGATTAATGATGTAATATGAATATGTTGCTCATCGTCATGTTCTTGGTTTAAATTACTTTGATTTTTTTTTTCTTCCTTACTTCCCTGCAGATGACCACCAGCTGCCATAAGCTCATTTCCTCACTGCCCAGCACTACTGAACTCAAGTTAGCCTCCCTAGGCTGAAACCTACTTATGTTTGCAGCACATCAGAAGATTGAGGATGCTGGTGCAGAGTCATACTGCTGTCAGAGAATTTGCCCTAAACCTCGCCACCTCAGACTTGTGAGCTCTGCAGTGGCTGCCTTTGGGAGATCCATACATGCTTTTGTGCATTGGCAACCTCCAAACTATGCAGTATATGATTGCAGCACAGAGCACATCAGGCTCTTAACTCTGCTATTCCAATGAGCCTAGAGAACATTCCTTCCCCCCCAGAATGGGTAAATCACCCAACCACACCATGTTGCTCTTTTTTACTTAGGGGCTCTTCACCTGCCCTTTCTACACATTGTCTTAGGTTCATAGGTTCATACTATGCTATCTGCCCGAGGGCATTTATAAGCCTAGCCCATTGTTTTGTGGCTTACGCCACCCCTTTAGTATGGGGAACTATACCCATTATTTTGCTGTGCCTCTGTCGAGCAGTGACACTGAGGTAATTCCTGGGGTATATCTGCGATCTCCCATCCATTGGTCAAGATTTCTCTTGAACAAGGCCAGCGAGGTGCTCTGCCTCACATGTACCGGGATTTTGTTCCACAGCATAGGGAGTCTTTGGGTGATGAATCTATCTCTCCAGCACGTCCTATTAATAGCCGTGTTGAGGTTTAAGTCTCCCGCCCTTGTGGCTCTGATGGATCTAGATTTTTGAGGTGAAGCATATTCATCAAATCTGGGTTTGACATGGCCTTGTATGTTAGGCAAAGGTCACCTCTGAGCAAGCGGTGGCGACTGAATAGAGCTGGAGTTCTTTCAGTCGGGCAGCATAGGACAGATTTTTGAGACCCTTTATCCTTTTGGTGAGGAACTTTTGTGGCCTCTCCAGCTGCTGCAAGTGTCGGGTCAGATACATTCGAATGGGGCATTGTACTCAATCATTGGTCTGATGAGTGATGAGTAAAGGGAGACTATGACCTCCCTTGATCTAGATGAGAATCCCTTCATGATAAGGTGGGCAATGTAGAAGGACTTCCTAACTACTTTAGCTACATGGGTGTCGAATGACAGACTACTATCAACCTGGGTCCCCAGGTCCCTGATAACTTCTTCTGTGCTCAGTGGATTGCCACCTATTTGGTAGCTAGGGGTAACCTCGTTTTTCCCGAAGGGTATGACTATGCATTTTTTGGCATTTAACTTTAGGCCGTGGCTCTGGCACCAGTTATCCGTTTCTGTGAGACCCTTCTGAAGGATATCTGTGTCAGATGTGTTTTCTACTATGGCGCCCAGTTTGCAGTCATCTGCAAACTTTGTCAGCCATAACCCTCCTGTGTTTGCTTGTACTTCGGAAAAGTAGATGCCAAACAAGAGTCGGCCCAGGACTGAGCCCTGTGGGACACCACTTGTGACAGGCTTTGAGTCTGACATGGCGCCAGCAACTCTGACCCTGTGGGTTCTGTCACTCAGCCAGTTTGCAACCCATCTTGTGATGTATGGGTTAACATTTAAGCTGATGAGTTTTTCAATGATACCCGAGTGGGGTATTGTATCGAAGGCCTTAGCCAGATCGAGGTAGGCTGTATGGACTGCCCTTCCCTCATCAATGGCTTTGGTGACTGTTTCAAAAAGTCAACCAAGTTTAAAAGGCATGATCTGCCTTTGACAAAGCCAAACTGGGTTGGATCCAAAGTCTGCAAATTCCCTATGTCTTTATTTATGAGGTCCATTATGATCCTCTCCATGGCTTTGCAGATAAGGCTTGTCAAGCTAATGGGCGGTAATTTCCAGGGTCTGTGGAGGCACCGCCTTTGTGAAGTGGGACCACAGTTGCAGTGCGCCACTCCTGGGTGCGTATCCAGAGGTAAGACTTTGATTAAACAGCTGTCCTAGCTGTGGGTTTAATTCCTCATTGAGTTCGTGGAGCACACAGCCGGGGACACCATCGGGTCCCATGGATGCTGTGTTTTTGCTTTGGAGAGAGCAGTTCTCACTTGGGCGCTGGAGATGTTTGGGGGCTGCACTCATTTGGTATAGATATCTCTCCTTTTGGGGAGGGGAGAAGTTTGCACTGAACCTGTCAGCCAGTATGTTGGCAATGTCTGTAGGATCAGTAATCTTCACATCATTTTGAACTAGTTCTGAGCATATCTGGGAGTTTCCTCCTAGGTTTCTAACATAGCTAAAGAAGGCCTTATGATTGTCTTTTGAGTCTTTAGCTATTTTTCTCTCGAAATTTGCTTTGGATGATTTTATGAGAGCTCTTAGTTTTTACTTATAGTGATCAAGGGTGTCTTACCTTTTAAGGATTTTGCTCTATCTTGTAGTAGCTTCCTCCTTTTGTTGTAGAGTTTGTTTATGGCTGGGGTCCACCAGACTGGACGCTTGCCTTTGGTACAAAGAGTCTTTGTTTTGCTTGGGATTGCCTTATCCATGCAGTCCTGCAGGTGCTGGTAGAAGGCGTTTGTAAGTGATTCAGCGGCTTGAGTATTGTTTTCCGCCAGCTCGGGGCCTGAAAGGAGACCACACTAGTCTTTAGAAGTGTGAAGTCGGCTTTTGAGAAGTTCTTTACTGTGGTCTTTTTTATTTCAGGTGGGGGTGGGATGAGGACCTCCAGCGAGATTAGTTTGTGATCTGATCTCACCAGTGAGGGGTATACTTCCGGTGTTGAACATTGTGCTCCCTTGTTCGTGATGATGAGATCAAGTATGTTATCTCCTCTTGTGGGGATGGTGACTAGTTGTTCCATGGCATTTGAGTTTATGAATTCCAGGAACTTTTGGGCTAGGGTGTTTGGGCTTGAGTAGTGTTCCCAGTCTATATTAGGGTAATTGAAGTCACCTAGTATGATGGTGTTTGGTGATACATTTATCCCCTCTAGTGTTTTCAGGAAGGCCATGTGAGTTTCCTGAGTTTGTGAGGGTGGCCTGTAACATGCTACAATTTGCAGAGCAGTCTTGCCTATGGTTAATTGCACCTGGATGGTCTCCGATGCATCGTGCGTTGCCACCAGTCTTGAGGTGTGGGTGTCCTTGATGAATATGGATACCCCCTCCTTTCTTGGTATTGTCCGGATTTTGGGGCGGAACACATGATATGAGGTAAAACCTGATAGCGCTGGGGTGCTCTCAGGAGCCTTGAACCAGGTTTCTGTCACAGCACAGACATCGATGTTCTCCATACTGAGAAGGGCCTCGAGTGCGTGCATTTTGAGATTTAGACTTCTGGCATTGAGCAGCATTACCCTTAGTTTTTTTCCTTTTTTGTGTTCTAGGGTGGTAGGTTTAGAATTTGAGCCTTGCCTAAAAAGGCACTATGGGGGTGGCAAGAGCCTTTGCCAATATCCGGAATCCCAGGGGTGACAGGTGCAAGCCGTCCCTTGCGAAGCAGCGTGGCTTGTCCAGCATGTCATCCCAGGCAGACAGATACTGGATCCCCTTTGAAGGACACCAGTGTTTAAGCCAATTGTTAAAGCTGATCATCTTATCTCTGTATTGTGGCATCATTCTTGGTGAAGGTAGGATACTGCTCAAGGTCAGGGTCATACCTGCCTGGGCTACATAATCAGAGAGCTCCTCAATGTCTCTTTTCATGTAGTCCAAGGAGGTACGTCTCAGGTCGTTTACACCAGCGTGGTGTCTTTGGAATATCCTTGCGATCTCATTCCATCTGCTTATACCAGTGAGCTCTAGAGGATCGAATTAGAATTTCCTCGCCTTAGATTGCTACAGCTTGCATTTCCTACACCTTCATGTCTTTCTGTCCTCTTAGATCACACTACAGTCAGCTATTTTTACCATCTGACATTTGAACCTGCAACATTTTGAACAAGAGTACCATTTACTGGAGTGCCATCTATATATTTCCTGTACTCTGCCATAGTTGCAAACACATCCTGCAGCATTTATCATACTAGTTAATCAGCCCTGCAACAGCTGGGAAAAATATTTTTCTATTTTTCTATTTTCTACTGAGTTTGCTGTGATAGCTGTATACTTTTTTCCTACATGTTTGTGCTTTTGGTAATCTTGCAAAGAATGGTTTCTAGTTTGGTCTAGTGTGAATGGAGAGGGAGTAAAGCCATTTCTGGGCGTCAGATTGCCAAAGAACCCTGCAGACAGTCATTTGCTATTGCCCAGTGTGTATTCCTTTGAATGTTTCAACTTTGTCAGTGCTGCTATAATTTGTCTGGTGTTACCAAGCTTTCCTGTTAGTGCAGTGGTGTTGCACTGTGTACTGTACAGAGGCAGACATCTTGCTTCCTGCCTGCCTTAATACTACCTCCCTCTCCCTAATCCTACTAGTTAGCGTGAGTAGTGATACACAGAAGTACAGCAGCCACTCACCGTTGCATGATGCACCACACAGTATACCAAGTAGCATGTAGCATCCCACAGCTGTCTCCATTGTCCTAAGTAGTCTATAGTGACTCTACGATGTATTAAGCAGCCTACACATAGCTCATACTCTACAGTAGTTCAGTGATTATACTCTATCCTTTGTCACAGTTACAATGCAATGCAAATTGCTTAATTTACTTTATTTAATTAGGCAGTGTACCCTATCAAACAACTATTATTTACCTCATTTAGCTTGTTTAATAACAGTGTACCCCATCAACTAAACCTAAATGATCTCATTTAATTCATGTTCAGTGTAAACCGTTCATAAAAAGTCTTCACAGCTACTTTCCTCCACAGTGTAGTCTATTAACTATCTCATTAAATACATGCAGTAATCATTGCAATCCTAACTGATACTCAAACTCTCTACCAGCATCCAAGGTCATCTTGCTTGTTTCCTTTCTGTTGCCAGACAGGTAGCAATTGGCATCCTTAGACGGTGTAATAGCTGTCTTGTACTCACAGATAATAACCACTCAACATAAGACATTCTGCTGGTGAGATGCACAAATATTTAAAAAGTAAGAAGGCTTCCCTCTCACACAAAAACAAACTGAGAATGCTATACACAATCATCACACTCTACACAACTCATACTAAAATATCTTATACTGAATCTGTAAAAAGTCACTCCTAAAGCTCATTGACTGATGCATGAAAACTAGGTCTCAGAGAAAATCCAGCAACATATCACCTTCATGCAGACTTTTAACAGAAAGTCACAAAGAGTTAAATTATTTTAAATTTTGTGCACAATACCAGTTACAAATAAACATGCTTTAATGAGCAGTATCTAAGTAATCAGGCACAGTGATACTCCTTTCAATGGGCTGGACAAAGTCAGTGTAACAATGAGGTGTCTTTCATGTGCCAAGATCTCTGATATCTCAAAGGCTCTTAGAACTCTTTTGCATAACAAATATGACTACAACATGGCGGTAGCACATGTGATGGTGAATGACTTAGGATGCAAAACCCTGACAGATATGCAGAGAGACATATGAACTCTTCATGCATGTAAGAAGTGCAGGCAAGACTCTAGTCTTGAGTGAAATCCTGTGTTCTCCAAAATGATGCCTAGGTAGAAAGAAAAGCTAATTGGATTCAATAATTAGCTAAATACTTGATGTCATTCTGTGGGATCCAGTATGATTCAGCACAGGTGAAGATGCCCAACAGTCCAACTTGCTTTGCAAAGGATGGTCTGCATCTCTCACTCTAAGGCTTCTGCATACCAGCTAAATCCTTTGATATTCCCTGAGTGCCTTTTCCAGGCAGACTCCAACTAATGGGCATCCCAACAAAGCTAGCATATACAATGCAAAATGAGATCACATTAAGGTGGCTCCATTCAATGCTATAAGCCTCAATGACAAAGTACCCTACCTTGAGTCTCTCCTGCATTTGAAATGTATTCATATGTGTGCAATCTGTGTAAACTTGATTTAACTGTTCAGAAAATACTCTTCATACCTGGGTTTTGTGCTTACAGTACTTTCAGACCTGATGGTAGCTATGGTAATGTCTCCATATTTGTTGGGGACCATATCACCTAGACACCCACAGATGAAACTCATTGAGCTGCAAAATACACTAAACAAGACCAACTGCCAGTTTAGAGTCTGCTGCAGACCACAGTCATTGCATCCTGAAAATCATGTAAGGTTCCTAAATGTACTTTATGAACTCCATATAAACAAATACTCCATTATACTGGAAGATTTTAACTAACCATCAATAAACTGGAGTAAATATACCCACAATATAGTATATTTAATTAAAAAAACTCTAAGGAACATATTTTTAACAAATACACTAGAAGGCATAATATTATTAGCCTGGTTCTTGCAAATATAATTTCTCCATGTGCTATTCTTCTGATATGTCCTTCACTGATTAAGTCAGATCATAAACCAATGACCTTCATCTTTAAAATCCCTAAACCCATTGAAACCAGTACAACAGATTTCAAGGAATTCTCATGTGTTAATCTCATCAAATTCTATGATGAAATTTCAAATGTCATTTATAGTAGCATAACCCTCAAGTTGCCACAATAGGTAGCTTCACAAAGGGATTCTATGCTCACGTAGCTAATGCATAAAACTGGCAGTACCAACCAGATCTAAATATAACTGAAAATTTAAATCAATCCACCCCACTTATCCACAAGAATAAATAAACTGCAATAAAAAAAAATCTTTAAAGTATACAGCAGGTTAAGAGACTCGATATCAAAGATAACATCAGAAATTTGACTAACAAATTGAAAAAATACTATTAAGCATACTAACGCATCCTATGACGTACCTTACAATTTCTTAGCACAAGAAACTTGGACATACCTCAGAATCTCTTAGCACAAAGGCCCAAAATACAGATAGATTTTAAATATCGATCTTATAAACTTAGACATTTGCTAGAAAAACAGGATTTGCTTTACCTTGTATTTTCTGAATGGTATGATATCTGAAACTCAAATGTCTGTCATTATTTAGTGATGTCAATCATCAATAATTTGCTAGAAAACCAAAAAATGTATGTGGAACACACCAAAAATCTGAAGTAACAATCTGGACATTCTCAAAAATCTGGGCAGTTGAGAGGTATGGACCATGAACATAGCTTAGCATCCAAAGCTAATGACAATTGCAACTCCTTCTTTAACTACATTAAAAAAATAAGAAAGGACCCAACATTGCTCTGAACTTATTCTTAATGGCATCACTTAATCCAGTAGACATTGTCAACATACTAGCAAACACATCCGATTTAAAGTTTAACTCAGAGATGACTATAAAATGCCTTCTAATGTCTCAGACCCCCTCCCCCACAGCCATCATCAGTAAAGAACATATACTGAAGATGATCTCCAAGACTAATAATACATCTTCCAAGGGACCTGATAATATGCCTGGCAGTTTGATAAACAGCAGAAAGCAAGACCTGACAGAGATATTCTTAAATTATTTAATTTGAGTTTAGCCTCTGACTTTGGCGCAAAGCAGTAGTGATGCCACTCTATAAGGTTGTCTGCACCACTCACCTCAAAAATCATAGGCCTATTTGCCTGACAAGTCTTATTTGGACCATTGTATAACTTACTTGATAAACTATAAAATTAAAAACCTCATCACAGGATCATAGGAAGTTACTAGACTATTGGCCCTAAGGCCCTTATAAGCCTAGCCAAAAATTTAGCCCGTGTTCCAGCAAGTCAGCACCCTATACCACTATCCAGCAGGGATACAGGTGGAATCCCAGGGGTGTGCTTAAAAAGATTTAATGAAGTACTCTGTTTTATGTGGAGAGGCAGTCTATTCCACAAAAGGAGGAGTCTCTGGGACACAAATCTGTCCCACCAACAAGTGCTATTGATGTCACACACCAAGTTGAGGTCATGAGTGCAGGTTACTCGAGTGGAGCTTGACTTGCAGATATGCAGCAGTCCCATCAGGGTGAGATCTGAGATTGCTTTGTATGCCAGACAGAGGTCACCTCTGAGGAGTCTGTATGACACTGAGTAGATGGACAGGGTTTTTATCTAACTGTGTAGGGTAGATGTTTGAGGCCCTGGATTCACCGGGTGTAGAACCTCTGTGGTCTCTCCAGCTGCTGCATGTGCTTTGTGAGGTACATGCTGAAAGGGGCATTGTACTCAATAATGGGTCTTATAAGGGAAGAATGCAGAGATGTTATGACCACCTTGTCTCTGGATGAGATACCCTTTCTAATGAGGTGGGCCATGTAGAAAGCTTTCCATACAATGGAGGCAATATGGTGGTCAAAAGTCAGTTTGCTATCAACCTGGGTGCCTAAGTCCCTCACAACTGATTTTTGTACTTAGTGCCTTATTATCAATGTAATAATTTGTGGGGATATCACTCTCCTCAAAAGGGATGATGATGTATTTTTTTGGCATTCAATTTGAGGCCTTGTTTTTGGCACCAGTCATTTGTTTGGGTGAGACCCTCCTGGAGGATGTCCAAATCACTAGGGGAATTAATGGCGGCACCCAGCTTGCAGTCATCTGCAAACTTGGTCAACCATAGGCTACTAGATTTGGCCTGCACTTCTGAGAAGTGTATCCCAAACAGCAGAGGCCCCAAGACCGATCCCTGGGGTACACCACTTGTTACGGGTCTACTACTTGAGGTGGCTTCCCCTATTTTGACTAGGTGGGTTCTATCAGTGAGCCAGTTTGCTACCCATCTGGCAGTGGTGGATGGTGACTTCAAATTAAAGTGGGGCTGCAGGAGACAACTGAATGGGTGGGGCCAATGGGAATGGGTGTGGCCAACTAGAAAGGGATGGAGCTCTGCTCAAAACCACAACTGGAACTTTAATTAAATACACTGCCCTGGGTGCCAAACCATCATTACAAGAGTCCAATCAAGACAAAATGAAGTGTAGAAGAAAAAAATATTTCAATACATTGGCTACATGACAGCTTACTTAATATCTAGATGGAAACACAAATGTTGTGAGGTATGAAAAAATAAATTACTTTTTAAATACATTACTGGAATGCCAGTCAAAATCAAGTATAAAAAAAACAAGTAGCACTCAACTCAAACCTCTTCTCCTTGTACTGCAGTTCTAATTATAATTTATATTCAGCTTTATAAAATTACCAAGTAACATGCTACAAGTAGCAATCTCTGTGATACCCCCACTTGTAAAAATGTTTCTTATCCAAAAAAGATCTGCTGCCTGACAACAACTATCTACTTGTTTCATGGGGAAAACATGATCAAAGTAAAAAATGAACAGCAAACAAGAAACAAGCTCAAGATAAACTGCTTAAAGGATTACTGCACAGGTTATGGACCACACATGATAGATTGGCATTCTGTTAAGGTTACGGGTAAAGCCTGCAAAGATGACTGTAAGTTTACAACAAATGTAATGAGCTTCTGAAAATACTGTAATCCTGTCCTTTATTACAAATACTGTCATGTGCATTTCAATACCTAAGGCTTATATGTTACCTAGTTATGTAAATATTCTCTGCATGGCAACAATAAAAAGGCTTTCAATGTTGGTAATTCTTTAACAGTATGCTTATTAAAGTTTACTTGCATCTTACAATCTCCAACAAGCTTACTTGATGGTCATTAAAGGATTGCTACTTAAACATAGAGCAACAGGGTACTGCGACAGCATGCATTTTCTGAATAATAAGAAGCATAAATCAACAGTATAAAAATACGACAGAAAACCAGAACTTTCTGCAAAATCAAGGACAAATAAAAAGCCACTGTTGTATTTGTGTCTACCTTGGATGGGGGAATACTCTGTACACTTACACTGCACAACTGCTCCTTGGCTTGCTTGGACACATCTAGAGTCACTACATGGGGGGAGTGGGGTGCAACAAGTATGTCACAATTTGAAATGTCTCTGGCTGACAGTGATGGGTTTGATACTCATACCACTCAGCCTCAGAGCAAGAAATCTGCACAAAGCCATACATGGAAGTGGGACACAGGCCCAAAAATAAGGAAAACGTTTAAATAGTGCTCTTATAAACTTAGAAAGATAATAGAATAGTAATAGGTCTTGCATTAGTATGAATTTTCGGAAGGGTATGAAATCTGAAACTCAAATGTATGCTATTAGTTTCTAACTTCAGTCTTTAATGATTTGCCACTAATTTGCCAGCAAACCACAATTTTGTTAAAAAAACAGACCAAAAATGTGATGCAAAAATATAAAATTGCCACACAATACAGCTGGGAACCTGTCAAAGAAGGGACACCTTTTTAATATTAGTACTGTTAACTTGAGCAGCTGACAAAATAAGAGAATCTACATGCATTTCTGTAATAAAAGTAATCTATAACTCTGATCATTACAGTTATTTATAATTGTAAACCCTCCACGTTTTCTTCTAAAATTGCCATTTTGTGGAGGGATTATTAGGGGGAGAGCAACATTTTGAGCCAAAATTGTGGACAGTTGAGAGGTTTGGATATTCCTAATTCTATAAAGCGATATATTTGCATGTACCTCTCAACCTCTTAATGCAGGAAATCTGGGCAAGGCCAAATATATTGGGGGAACATACAAACAGTACTAAAAATTGCTCTTGTATACACTTAAAACAGTTGATAGAATAACATGTCTTGCTTTAGCATGCATTTTTCTGAAGGTTATGACATCTGAAGGAGCTGCTATAGGGGCTAGTTGCGCCTCCACCTATGCAGATATTATTTTATCTGAATGGGAATCCAAATTCATTCATACTTGTCCCTTCTCACAATACTGGAAATTTTATACTAGATACCTTGATGATATCTGTATTTTTTTTGGAAAGGGGATATGGCCATGTTAGAAAAATTCATGAATTATCTTTTTGGAACTACCACCTTTTTGCAGTTTACACATCAGTTAACATCAGAAAAATGTAATTATTTAGATGTGACTATATTTAACCCAGTTAAAGGATTTAAATCAGTAGTTTATAGAAAGCCTACATTCTCCAATACATATATTAGTTACATTAGTGCACATCCTTACTTCCAGAAAAAGAGCATTATCAAGGGCTAGTATGTTAGGGTTAGTCGCATGACATCTTTAGATTCTGATTTTCAGAATGAATGTATGGTATTGGAGAAAATGTTCATGGACAGAGGCTATTCTAAAGTTCTGATTAATAACAGACAGAAGTGAAACAAGGGAGAAATGACAAGTATAAACCGGTGTTAGGTTCAGGCCCACTCACTCCCACACAAGGCATAATACAAAAAACAAGTCAGGAAGACTTTGGTAGAGCCTTTGTGACTAATTTTAGTGGAACTGCACATTTGATTAAATCTACTTTAGAAAGGGAGTGGAAGAAGTTCTCTGAATTCATGGATTTAGAGGTATTTAAGAACAAACCCCTAAAGGTTGTTTTTAGAAAAGGACAGAACATAAAAAATGTATTAGAACAAGCAGCAAATACACTGATATTTACACAAAAAAGGAAGGGGACATATAAATGTGGTGCCTGTAACCAATGTAAACACATATTACAAGGGGAAGAGGTATATTTACAAGCAAGACACAAAACTATATATAATAAAAAATATTCTAACTGCAATTCAAAGGGATTAGTTGATTTAGTTACATGTGGGTCCTGTGATGCCTTTTATGTAGGTAAAACTGAAAGGCAACTAAAACGCAGAATATATGAGCATCTGAATGATGTGAGAAAAAAGAACAGTACAAATGCTTTGTATAAACATACACTAGAGTGCGGTAATGCACAATTCTTTTTTTTTTAATTGAAATGGTTCCCAAGAGGCAAGAGGGGGTCCCTGGGAAAATAAATTGGAATTCAGGGAAACTAAATTGAAATTCAGGGAAACATTATGGCAGATAATCCTGGAAGCTAACAAAACCCCAGGGCTTAATGATTCTGTTTTCAATTCTACCTCTGTTAAAGCTTAGATCTGCAAAATTATAGAAGTGGCCTTTTAAAAATTAGTTGTGTGTATACAGTATATCTATTTTAAAACTATAATTTCCCCACATTTATACTGTTCAGGTATTAATTGTCAAGTCATTTATTACATTTATTTATTTATTCATTTATTTATTTTAATTATATATGATCATTCATATTTATATATTTGATACTATTACAACATTATATGAGTACATATTTTAATTAATTGTGATGGTTTTAATATACTTATACATTTAATTCATTCATTTTTTAGAATTTTGTAATAAATAGTGATATGTTTTTAAAGATACAAATCTATAAATTAGTCAATTAAGGTAAATTGTATAAAAGTATGTAATTAGACGTGTTTTACATCATGTCTGAAGAAGTCTGAGGGGTTCTTAGACGAAAACGCCTTGTGCAAATTCAACGTTTATGCTTGTGATTAAAACGTTTCTATGTACAGCGCTTCCATTGTCTGGTTTTTGGTTACTTATTTTATTTCTACTAGACCGACTCTTTTGGTGTATTTTTTGGAGGTTTTCATTATGGAGCTTTTGGAAGAGCTGAATTCACCTTCGTACAGCCCCAATGATGGTCGGGGCCAGGAGATGGGTGAATTATGTAGAATCTCTGATCAGTTGACACAACTCATGAATAGTCTGACTCCTATTGGTCGAGGGGTTGCTGTGTTACTTTCAAACACAGGTTTGCCTGGTAATCAGGAAGCACTAGTCGGCAGTGAACGAGTACTGAAGGAGAACAGTGCAGTCAACCATGGTTAAGGGCAACTGGAAGGTTCATGGAGCAATACACCCATGAGTTTGCGTTCCCAAAGAGGGTAATGTGAACACACAAGAATCAAGTAATTGACCCAATGAGGAAACTGAAATGAACAACGACCGTGGTCGTCAGGATTTAAATGACTGGTTGCAGTTAAAGCCAACTTTCCAAAAAAGAAACCTGCAACAAGTACACCGTAGTAATTCTGATACTTACAGAGTAAGCCTTAACAAGTTACAGGACTGTTTAACTAAGTACAAAACTTTAAACATTGAAAATGCATATTTGGGGGAATGTTTGAAACATGGGATAGTATCCAAAGGTTTACGAGTCTTCAAATATACGAACAATATATCAGAAGGAACTGAACTGCATAAAGAATTAATTACTGTTTTTGACAAATGTGGTCTGGACATTTTAAAGGCCTTGATTCGTAATTATGATCGGGAAATGTTGATTTTAAATGAACAAATTCATGCACTCGATTTATGTATCAAAAATGATTTGTTGTTTAGTGTACAGAGTGAACAGGATAAATAAAATGGCATTAGAAGTGTGATAGATAAAAAATGTGATGACATTTTAAAGAGAAAATGTAATAAACTGGATCATGACCTAAGGGAATACAGCGAGGGTAAACAATATCTGATGCCTAGGGCCCAACACAACAGTTTTCTCACTAGCAGAACATATTCACAGGCATTACAGGATAATAGTTAGAACATAATGAGAATAAAATGGGGTTACAAAACAGGCCAGGTAACAGTGGAAATAACCACAACAATGGATATGTCTCCCCACGTAGATCTGAAAGATTGAGGCAGAAATATAACAACAACCATTTTTATCAAGCCCCCCACCAACAGGGATGAGGGGGCAACAGAGGGACGTACAGGTAGGAGGAGAATCTTACAACAGTACTGATATTCAAAACACTACATATGTTTCTTGTTGGCAGGGATTCCATATATTTAATTATAGTTCCTTGGATGTCACAAAAGAATTCTTCAATTTATTCATGAAAGGTTTTATATATATACCTATGAAAAAAGGCAACCTATCACGGATGATATTAGACATTAAGATGTTCATTAGAAAAATAAATTTGGAGCAGTTTTTTAATGGTACACCATTAGTTACACTAAATAGCATGATTCAAAGAAAAAAAAACAGTACCTTTAATCCACCACTTCATCCACAATTAAAAAACTTGGAAAATGTACGAGAAAATGAACTCAGGAATTTATTTAAAAACCAGGAGAATAGTTATATTAAAAATAACTTAACTAAGGAAGAAAATGCCTTATTGAAGCAACTGTGTACTAACCCAGAAATACGGGTTATGGAACCTGATAAAGGAGGGGGAATCGTAATAATGGATAAAATTTTGTATGAAGGAAAAATGCTCTCCCTCCTTCATGATGCAGATAAATACAGTGAAGTATCAATTAATGAAATTAACATCGCCTATCACAAAATAGATTTGGCATTGAAAGACCTGTTTGATCAGGGTGTTATTGATTTCCAAACATATTCATACTTGGAAAACAATTCACCTAGAATACGTCTATATTTGGTATTCCTAAGATGCTTAAGGATGTGCAGGATCCCCCTTTTAGACCAGTGGTCACATCAGAAGGTTCCAAAACAGCCCCATTGGCCAAATTTCTGGATTGGAAACTTAAGGATATATGGGGGGGGGGTGCTCCCACATCCTTAAAGATTCTTGGGACTTTCTGGCTAGAATACAGCCAGAATATTGTGTGGAAGGCCTTACATTTTTATGTATTGATAGTGTTGATTTATTTTCTGTCATTCCACATGACTTAGGATTGTTGTGGTTAGAAGAAGCATTGAGAATGAGGTCAAATACCTATGAAAATGAATTTTTCCTCTGTTTAGAGTTAGCAGAATTGGTCCTTAGAAACAATTTTTTGTTTTTTGAAGGGGAATTTTACCAGCAAGAACAGGGAGTTGCTATGGGGGCCAATTGTGCCTCCACCTATGCAGATATTATTTTATCTGAATGGGAATCCAAATTCATTCATACTTGTCCCTTCTCACAATACTGGAAACTTTATACTAGATACCTTGATGATATCTGTATTTTTTGGACAGGAGATATGGCCATGTTAGAAAAATGCATGAATTATCTTTTTGGAACTACCATCTTTTTGCAGTTTACACATCAGTTAACATCAGAAAAATGTAATTATTTAGATGTGACTATATTTAACCCAGTTAAAGGATTTAAATCAGACACATGTAGGTTGAAAGGAACAGTATGATCTGTACCGTCGACTAAGATTACCACCTGTCCCACTTTGCGAGCGACAGTCCCTCTGTGGGCAGATGTGTCCTGACACAAACTTGTAAAAATGGTAAATGTCCAGAGATTATAGGACATAATTATTCCATAGACATCATGCAATAGTTGCATTAAACAGTTTTTCTCTGTACGTATATTACATAAATGTCATAGGAAACAGAATAAGACACCGAAATGCTACAAGAATAAGCTTAGATATAGGCAAGAATTGTAAGTTCTATCTGCCGAACTGACCGTGGATATGTGTCAGCCTGTAAAATGTGCTGTGTTCACCGCAAATGTCACACTGTGGCTAATTGAAAAGGTGGAAACACAACCGTCGACTGTGGGGAGGCATTGTCCACAACAGTCGGATATGTGTAAGGAATAGCTTGTACATAGGAAAAGGTGCCATCCTACCAATGAGTACAACAGGCTGGCAAAATCCAGAAGTCAGCGGTATAATCTGAACTTGTATGTGACACAGTCAAACGGGTAGTACCCGGGTATACCAACCAAGTAATGAAAGTGAAGTATGGGCATGTACCTATGTGCGTGAGGTATAGCATGTGGAAAGCAAACATGGCAGGGTAGTCCACACAATCATAAAGGTACCTGACACATGTAGGGTAGTCAATGTGTTACTCTGGCCGTGTCATGGGCCAACAACCAAAGTAGTGATCTATGGGGTGTGATGAATTTGCATGTGAGGGGTGGGTGGGTAATGGTAAAATCCTCAAAGGCGATACTGTGTCATATGCAGAAAAGGTGAACCGGAGGTGTACGAGGGGGCAGCGGGCGAAGTGGAAAGAAACACAAACACATGTAGAAACAGCTACACGACAAGCAGACAGGCCATACTGTAGAACACAATCCCACAAACATATGAATATGGAAATGTGCGATACAAATGTATAGGTATGTCACCGTCACATACCCACAGATGGGTCCTGATGGAACTGGCCATAACAAATGTAACACACCTGGATACATAATGGCCTACCCAGCATACCCTCCATATCACACAACCCGCCTCCATACCAGAACGTCCACCAAATCCAGCCGTACTTGGCCTACTGGTTCATTGCAGACACAGCTACACACAGTGACCCCTACACATATGTAGTAGGTATTATCACCCTAGGCAGTGTCAGGATTGCAAACCATGTATCCCCTGCATGTAAAATGCCCTGAACATTTTCGTAAAGCCACAAAAATCTTCGGTATCTGACTTGTTTTGGTCTTGTCCAATTTTTGGGATATCCCTCATGGGATAACCAACCTGGGTAAATAGTAGAATGTGTATGACGACATGATGTCCAATCCTGTAGATATCTGGACACAAGTCAGAACGTGCAGTAGAGGTCCATGACACTGTCCAGCCCTAAGTGGTCATGCATAACCTACTACCCAGGATAAAACACCTTCCCGTGACGCACGTGTCCCGACACGAATAGGAGGGAGAATGTAATGCACACATTCGCATAGTGGCAAATGGCATGAGGGTGAGGAAGACACTGACGTAAATAGGATAACCCTGATCAAGTGTGAGGGACACTGACTGTATGCAGGCATGACCGACCATACCTGTCAACCTGTGTGAGCAAGATATCTGGACAGAGCTGTGAATACAAGTGAGATAAAGGTCCAAAAGCAGGGACAATTTGTAAAGATAGCTCTTAGAAACATAGAAATATGATAGAATAACAGTTTGCACATTGGCATTAATGTCCGGAGTATGAAGTCTGAAACCCAACTGTCTGTCAGCACGTTCTGACTTCAGTCTTTAATGGTGAGCTGCTGCTGTGCCAGAACACAACAGCGTATTACAGAGGTCCATACCATACCACTCAACTGTCCAGATATTCGCAGAATGACCAGAGTTTTGCCTCATATTGTTGTGTGCCTCCGACAATCTGCACCTGTCTGGTAAATAGCTGAGGATTGACGTCACTAAATAATGAGAAATATTTTGAGTTTAAGACTCCACATCCTTCAGAAAAGTCATGCTTATGCAAAACCTAGTATTCTATCAACGTTCTAAGCTTGTAAGAGCAATAGTTAAAATGTGTGTCTATTTGTCCCCCCATCATGTAGTCTCGCGCAGATTTGGTGCTCTAAGAGGTTGAGAGGTATAGTCCGTACATATTTACAGTAACAACCCTTCACGTTTGTGTAACATACAACCCTTCACATTTGTGTAATGTACAACTGCATACCTGTAGTCACTTCATGTCCAAAATAATCCCCGTATGACTGAATACAGGTAATAGTCAAATGTGAATGGGAACACCCCTCACTGTGGAGTATGGACTGTAACAACCCCACCCATAATATGTATTGCCAACAGAATAAGCTGCTGACAGGTGCCCAAACACCTGTGTCTATAAACACAGGTGAAAATTCATAATAGGGAGAAACTCCCTGTCCATATGCTTCGTCTGACATTTGAACTCAGCCAGGGAAGTTCCATTCAACAGGCGGACAAGCTTAAACCCAGATCACTACATGAACACCCTGACAGTCAAAGAACTGTATGTGCCAGGACTATATGCCTTGGTGTTCTGCATATCCTTGGAGTGATTAACAATGCAGCTGGGGTCTACAGCAGTAGGCAATATGGAATGTGTAATATATAGTACCATGTTTTTCACAGCAGGAGAATGGATGCCTGTGTTGTAAGTGAAGCGGTGAGGCATATGTTGATGTAGCTAAGTACTATGTGTATGCATATCAATCAGGCAGAACACCAACAGAATAGTGGTTCCGGTATCCGACCAACGTGAATGCAGTCCCAGTTGACCTACGACCACTGCACATATAACTTTAAAGTGTAATGAATGCGTTTGTGCTGTGCACACATTTAAATATGTAAAGGTGTACGGGTGTTTCACATCAGTCCGTAAACCGGAATACAGATATGTAACTGTTACGGTCAGAATTATGAAAGGCCAACATAAGCACAAATAACTATTAAACATATGTAACCCACAATAAGGATATGCAAGTGCGCCTGCGCGTGTGTAATCCGCTCACAACATAGCAAATGAATGCTACTTTCTCCACGTTATATGTACATGGCTCATACCTGTTAACCCCGTAAAGTACGAAACCGTACAAAGCCATGAAAACAACTGGTACAAATAGGGACAATCCCCAGATATTGCCCTAACAAACATAGAAAGTGGATAGAATAACAGGTGTGTCACTAGTATGGATTCTCTGAAGGGTATGAAGTCGTAACCTGAAATGCTTGTCATTATTTACCAACATCAGTCTTTAATGATATGCCACTAAATTGCCAGATAGACATAAGGTTATGAAAAATAGACCAAAGATAAGAGGCAAACAGCTGTACATTCAGCGAAAATCTGTACAGTTGAAAGCTATGATATGGCTATATATATATATACACATATATCCACAGACTTAAACCAAAGCAAATTATGAAATGAGGAATGTACAGACATATGTATATATGTACATATATATATCTATACACACGCGATACATGAATATATATATATACACAACAAACATATGTCCCTGTAGATATAACACATGTACATAAATAGGTCACGGTATAGCTATTATGGATAGACAGACGGGTCTACTACTAATTACCGACACGACGATTCCCCGACGGAAAACTCCCCGACGCCAGATGACCGACATCACACAAACCCGACAACGCAAAACACCGAACACCATTACACCGAACACCATTACACCGACACATGGAACGTAAACAACACGCGACACTACATAGCATACACACTAGCCCTGACCCAAACCCTAACCCTAAGGTCCGACACTATTGCACACTTCACCTACCTGCACCCTAACCCTAACTCACTTAACCCACCCCTAGCCCAAGCTCCGACACTAACGCACACATCACCTACCTGCACCCTAACCCTAACTCACTTAACCCACCCCTAGCCCAAGCTCCGACACTAGCACACTTCACCTACCTGCACCCTAACCCTAACTCACTTAACCTACCCCTAGCCCAAGCTCCGACACTAACGCACACATCACCTACCTGCACCCTAACCCTAACTCACTTAACCCGTCCCTAAACTACAGTCCCTCACTAGCACACACTTACCTTACCCGAACCATACCTCCGACACGAACACACACTCACCTTTCCCACAGCCTAACCCGACATCCCACAATCTCGAGCACTTACCTGACTGCTCCTAACTCCGTCACCATCGCACACTTACCGCGTCGCAATCGCACATTCCCTTGTCGGTCTTTCCGCTGTCGGCAAATCACCCTGTCGGTACACTTACCTGTCGGTCATCTGGCGTCGGTGAGTTTTCCGTCGGGGAATCGTCATTTCGGGCATTAGTAGTAGACCCAGACAGACATGTATGAAAGGTGAATACACTGCTGCTTTCCAAACCATTGCCCGGAAAGTACCAGTGAGACAGGGCCTGCAAGTTCTACACGTTAAACATGAATATAGGTGTCCTTTGCAGGACCCCAAAAATTGATCCGGTACGAAGTGCGAACCATCATCGACGCAAAAGAAGTCACAGCTGCAACTACGATATAGCTGTACATGCAACAGTAGCAGGTGCAAGGGTAATAACACATGGGTCGATAGAATGTATGACGTACGACCTGATATCCGGAGAGTGGGGAGTGCTTAGAAGTGTCTTCACACTTTATTATCACTCACATTAAACATGTCTAATGGGTACTGTGGAAGGGTGTCAGGTATGGGAATCATGGGTATGCAGAAATGGGCCTAGGTGTTGGTTGGCACAGATCTATTAGGTACGCCCCATGGGAGTGCTCAATATACCTATGTGGGTATAGCACACGCCTATATTCTCCAAAAAGGTTCAACCCATCTACTGGATATTGTGTAAATCATTGGGGGAAGATGTAGGGACCTATATCAGTGTCATGTAGGCGATTATCATGGATGGACATGCGTACAACCAAGATGGTAACCATACCTGCCAAACTTTCAGAATAAGACAGCTGGACTAAGGCATAGTACATGAAATACAAATAGGGACTATATTAAATATACCCCAGACAAAGTCAGAACGTTGATAGAATAATGGCATAGTCAGGAATATGAATGTTATGAGGGTTAGTAATCATGAAATAGAAATGTCAGTCATTATTATCTAACCTCACAGTCCATCATGCCTTGCCAGTAATTTACCAGAAAGGCACATTATTATGACAAATGTAACAAAATCATAGGTCAAACCTCGGGGCGTTTACCCATAAAGTGTACAGGTGAGAGGTATGAAGGTAACCCGTCCTAAATAAATGTACAGAATTAGTGATACTAGGTGGACAGGTGAGAAGAAAGACGTCAGGACAAATGACAAAACATGTACAAGTCAAAAGCATGTACTTCGACAAATGTGAATGACAACGTATGCCCTGTGAAAGTCAATGTGGAAGGTTAATAGACTCAAAAGATATGTGTCCCTCAGGGTGTCATGCAGTGTCACCGATACAGTGTCCAGTCCCCCATACTCGTACGTGAGCTTTGCCACTGACGGAAAGCGCAAATACCGGCGTACACATAAGGTACATGATAGAATAATTAGTGTGGATAAGCACCTGTTGGCCTTTGTGAGGAATACAACCCTCTGGGTGGGTGTGCCCTGCAATAGGAATGTAATGGCATCTGGCCTGTGATGGCGCCATATTGTGTGTATTGGTGAAAGAAAATTGATATCCTGTATCAGAAACATACCTCGCAACTGTACAGATTTTCGCAGAATGTGCAGATGTTTGCCTCATATGTTTGGTGTGTTCCTCTTACAGTCTGTACCTTTCTGGCAAATACCTGAGAACTGAAGTCATTAAATAATGACAAACATTTGAGTTTAAGACCCCAAATCCTTCAGAAAAGTCATACTAATGCAAAACCTATTATTCTGTCAGCTATCTACGTTTGTAAGAGCAATATTTAAAATCTGCCCCTATTTGTCCCCCCATCATGTTAGGCTTTGTACAGATTTTTTGCTCTAGGAGGTTGAGAGGTAGGATCAGAAACAGATACATGTCTGAGGAAACAGCATGATCGACCGCAAGATAACTCAGAAGGTATGAAAAGCGCTGCAGTAGGAAGTTCAGTATTGGCTGCAGGTATGTGCTGACATGTCAAATAACACAGCAGTCTACATGAAGTACCAACACGGTTGTCACCTTTACCAATGATGGCAGTGGGACATACCCACAGCCATGCATACACCACAAATAGACATAGCACACAGCAAAGCCTAGGCCATGATACACAAAGCCTCCAGCGTGTATGAGTAGAGTGAGAGTACAGCAAGGAAATATGACTGCCAAGCTATTCAGCAAATACCTGTAGGGGCGTGCAAGACCGCCCGTAACACGAACGTTGCACGGACAATGTTGGGATGTGCAACATACCCCATTTGTATTTGAAAGCTATGCAAATGATCTAAATATGCGATACATGAAACAGTAAGCTCCCTGTGCAAGAGCAGAGTTATGTGCAGAAATGTACCCGGATGTTAGGCGACTAACGTTCTGCATGTTGCTCAACGGAGCAATGACAGCTGCAAATACAGTATGAATACAGTCAAAGAAGCATGCCAATGTCCAAATCTAAGACCAGTGGCATTATTGTCCATTGGATATCAATAAAACTGTAGTTGTCCTTCCCTGATCTCCGGTGTGGAAGCGTAGTGCAGCACCACGACAACGCACTGCGCTTCAAAACAAGTCAAATATGTATAATATGCATACAAAATGTAGGTTTAGTTAGATGTTAGTTTGCCATGCAGATGAATGGCAAGCTGGAGACAACATGGCTACTGCGTACTGGTTGTTATGTGTGGAAGCGCTCTGTCAGAGATGCAACAAAGCATTTGTAGGCAATCTGATGCAAGTGAGGCTGAGGATAGTGAATCACAACATGTCATGCCATATGGGCCAAGCCTCTACAGTGTAGTGTAGGATAAGGGGACTATTAGAGTAGAAGATAGGTGACAACATGAGTGTGTATGTATAAAACACTGTAATCTCACCGGAGCAGTGTCACATGTTTGCTGTCAGTACTCAGTGGAAGAGGCGTGTTATGAGCTATCCTAGGGAAAGTCAGGAGACTGACGGTGTACACCATGGATACCACTGATGTGACCTGCAAACCTGCCCACAGTGTGTCCGCGCCCATGCATGCCAGTAAGCCTGAGTAAGCATGTGTGCACGCGTGTTAGCCCGTGTGCGTGTGTTGAAGAACGAGTAAGCTAGTGTACGAATGTTGAAGCCCGTGTAATGTCGTGTATGCCAGTGTACGCATTTGTAAGTATGTATACATGTGTACTACGCACATCACACACGTACTGCACACTCGGACACACATGCTGCCAATACTACACACATCAGTGAAATGGCACATGGATGGAGAATACATCATCAGAATTAACAGTGCTGTAAACTATGCTACATTGATGGTCATAGCTGCAATGCATCATGCCTGCTGATATACACCTGGAAGTAACACACTTTGTGTTAACAGCATTCTAACATCAATACAGTGGAATAAAGCCACCATGTGCATCAGCACCAGGTTAGTCTGATCCTGCATCAATGTTACACATCACAGGTGGTGACACAGGTGACATCATATGCACAGGGTGTGGTGTTACATTTCCAGAGCTGTCACTGAGTCATCCAATTTACATGTAGGTGTGTGTGTGTGAGGGACAACAGTTATTGCATGGCCCAATGGTGATGCAATGGGTTTGTGTATGTGATAGCCCTAGCTGTTTGTGGTAAGTGTGTGTGTCTGCATATACACAGGTACAGCACGTGTCAGCCATATACAGGAGGTTGTGGAACAGTCACAGACCGTACCTACCAGGCTGTAGAGATTGCCATTACTGGCCATAGACACCCCTCCATGCATCCAACACTAACCCAGTCCTGCACCTGTCAATGTATACACATACAGTCCTGGGATCTGTACCACAACCTGTGGATAAACATGAGTCTGTAATGTTAACCTGAGTTGAATCGAATTGTCAGTTACTACATACGGATATGAGCCATACTCACCCTCCAATGTAATAACCACTTCTGACTGTTGCCGAGATGTGCATACAACCATTCAAAGGTGCTGTACTAACATTGTTTCCAATGCCTGTGTAATACCCAGCAACACAATATCCGGTCACTACACAAGTATAACCCATGATCACTACAGCACACAGTATGTGCACTATCACAGAGCCATAGCAGATGTACATACATCCAAGGTGATCACGTACAGATAATGCAGCACATTCAAGAGTGATAATCCCAACATACATATCTATATACAATATATATATATATATATATATATATATATATGTAGATAGATACATACACACACACACACACACACACACACACACACACACACACACACACGCACACACACACACACAACTCACGTGGCAGGGTCGGGAGCAGAACACAAACATAACCACTGTACCACACAACAGCATTACGCAGTTACAGAATGCGCTACCGTGATTAGTAGATCACAGCATTCACACAGGTATACGTCTAGCCTGCAGACAGCAGCATCAAAGACAAAGACGCCGTACGGATGTTATGGAGAGTGAATACTGTAAAAGCAATGTACTGTTGTCATGCAGCTGGAAACACACACTTGGCAGGGCTGGGAGTCGAACATACACCTAACTACCCTATCACACTACAGCATGACACATTTACAGAACGCGCTACTGAGATTACTAAACACAGCAATCCCAGAGGCATACATCTAGGCACGTGTCATCATCCGCAAATACATCGGTAGGAAATATCTGTGGTTTGAGGCATCTAAAATCATGAATGAGTCCCCAGGCAGACGGGAGCATGTGCACGCACACACACACTTGGCAGGGCTGCGAGTCGAACATACACCTAACTACCCCATCACACTACAGCATGATGCATTTACAGAACGCGCTACCAAGATTACTAAACACAGCACTCCCAGAGGCATACTTCTAGGCACGTGTCAACATCCACAAAGGCAAAGATGTCGGTAGGAAATATCTGTGGTGTGAGGCATCTAAAAGCATGACTGAGTCCCCAGGCAGACGGGAGCATGCACACACACACACACACACACACACACACACACACACACACGCACACACGCACACACGCACACACGCACACACACACACACACACTTGGCAGGGCTGGGAGTTGAACATACACCTAACTACCCTATCACACTACAGCATGATGCATTTACAGAAGGCACTACCGAGATTACTAAACACAGCAGTCCCAGAGGCATATTTCTAGGCATGTGTCATCATCCGCAAAGACAAGGACGCCGACAGGGATTGTATAGAGAGTGATCAGTCTGAAAGCATACAGACATATTACTGCCCCACGGTAGATGTAGACAAACACACAGCAGTGGTGTGATTGGGGCAATGTAGTTACAGAGCACTACAACAACAAGACATAGACACGGGATGCGCCACAGACAGTACACCCTTCAAGATAGTCGAGCAGTGTGTACTCAGTAGGCATCCATCATAACGTTGAAAATGGACATCTGTTGCCTGGATGACCACCATGGCTATACAGGATGTCAACGGCCATGCCCATGCACAGAGGGACATCACTGACCCAAGGTGTCACTGGCCATGGCCACACACTTAGTAATACACGTCCGTTCGGACTGTACTGTGTGTCGATCTACACAACGGCATACTGGACATGCTCACACACTTAGCAGTTGCAAAGGGCCATCTTGCATGCAGACAGAGTCTCAACACGCAAGGGCTCAGTTTGGACTGTCCTGTGTGTCCATCTACACAACAGCGTACTGGGAATGCTCACACACTTAGCAGTTGCAAAGGGACATCTTGCATGCAGATGGAGTCTAAACACAGAAGGACACAGTAAGGTATAACTGTCCCCATGCACAGGGTGGGCCGTCCTGCATGCAGATGGAGTCTAAACACGGAAGGGCATAGTAAGTTATAACTGTCCGCATGCACTGGGCGGGCCATCCTGCATGCAGAAGGAGTCTAAACACGGAAGGGCACAGTAAGTTATAACTGTCCCCACGCACAGGCAGTCACACACATGCAGTGACCAGTACACACTCAGCTGCCATCACAGCTGTCACAGGTGCAGATCACAGACGTACACACCGCAGTCTACACTGTAGCCCTCGAGACATCACCATGTCGTTGCTGCAGCAATACACAGCCATACATTACCAAAACACCATGTGACACATGACCAGTGGACTGTACAGAGGTCTACAGCAACTGTGCAGAGTACACATGTACTGACAGGGTTCCAACAGGTGTTATGCATTGCAATGATACCACTATACATGACCAGGTCAGCTCAAGACATACCAAGGGCCTCGGGTCTTACACAGCTGTGACAGATGAGTGTTGCCATACACCAACGAACACACATGTTTGGATATGTCATACTTGTGATTGTAGTGGATGTGTGCATGGACCACACACACAACACATATGTACATAGCTTAGCCTTTGCTGTCCCCCATGCAGAACAGTGGCCTAAGCAATCATATGCACGCAAATGGAAGGTGGGTCCATGTCTGTTGAATGCTCACAGTACAGGAGGTAGCAATGTTGGCCGAGGACACATTCCCCTGTAGTAGTTGCCCATGACACCCGTGATATCATACCACAGTCCATGTGTTAAGTATGTCAACACACATGTCCACCAATAGCAATGCATGCAAACATGGCTACAGGAGACACATGTAGAACCAACACACATGTACAATCTGTACTGTGCATGCAGCAACCATGCATGTGCAGTGGCCGATGTCCATAACACAGCTGCACCTAACTACAACATGCAGTCGCAATGCAGCCCCATCATTGACACCTGTATATGGTGACATACAGACAGTATGGTTGGTTGTACATCACGTATGGAGGGATATGTGTACATAAAGTGATGATCCACCTGTGTAGATGTATGTGTGCTGGGGATGGCTCACAGATGTGTCACACGCCATCCTACCATGCCATGTGCAAACAGTACGCTATGTCACTGTTACTTGACGGTGATGACATAACGCATACACAGTGGTCAGGTGTTACCAACTGTATGTCACATGACACCTGTAACACTTACATCCTCCCATGTGCATATAGCAACACAATTGCCAGACATAGCATTGGTACACATAATGCGGACAATACCGCTGCATGTCTATCAAATGTCTCATCATATGGCAGGTGTATCATTCCCAGCACTGCCATGTGTGTCCATTTGTGTGACCACATATGCCTCATATGGTGGGGATTACATCCCAGTTGTTACACATCCCTGTACACCGTTGTAGAGATCTGTACATACTGCAGTGTGGAAATCATGATGTCAGCAGGTGTGGTGCATCACACACATTGGCTATCCGTACACACATTTCTGGTCACCACAGTGTGTATGTATGTATGTATGTATGTATGTATGGCTGTCTGGTGCTTGGTGTGAGGGTGTAATGCTACCATACAGTGAAAACAGGATCACTAATCCCTCATGGTGACTAACCCCTCATGGTGATGCAGTCTACTACCCTGTTGATGCCATCAGTCCCAGCCGTACTGGCTGCCTGTGCTTGTTCCTTCTTTGTGCCATGTCATGTGGGTGCAAAGTACTGCGAGGGTGATGACCACATAGGCAAGGGTCCACACCTCAACACTACGGGGTGTGCGTTATAGTACTGTAGACCCCGTGAATGTGACCATGTTCCTGTACTGTGACAGGGTATTACTGCTACACAGTGTGGCCTCATGCTATCAAGTGGCCTCTAACGTCATCATTGGACAGACTGCTGTGTACAACCCCTGCACCATGTCAACATACCTGTAATGTTTCCTGGTATGTATGTCACGTCTCTGTCCACTGTAGCCTATTCAACTGACCACATGCTTCAGGTGCAGTATATGTGTGGACATCTGTGTCATGTTCGACTTTCCAACAGTCAGGTTGAGGGTACGTTTAGCATGCTGATATTGCCATACGTGCCTGTGAGTACTCCACAGTTACACATGGGGGACTGCAAACACTGCTACCTGTAGGCACATGCCAGTACACCATAGGAGGGAACCAGGGCATCATTACCAACATGCTGGTACTGTTGTAACCGAGACACATACTGTGAACACATCACAATGCATGTGCACCTGGACTGCATGGTATGACTGGTGCATGTCGACAGTACACCACTGATGTCACATACACATCTCTCAGTATTCACACACAACCAATGCAACATACACATCCCTCAATATGCATACACAAGTAATGTTAGATACACCTCTCACTATTCTGTTCACCCTGTGCATCAGACCATTTGAGCATATCCCTGCACCAATGGTGTGCATGACAGGGATGCAGCACAGGCTTCATCATATGCACAGGGTGATACTGTTTGCCAGGGGCATAGGCTGCACCAATGGATGACATCATGTGTGTGGGTATGGGCCGGTGATTTGATTGGACATGTCTGTTCTGTATGCATGTGGGTGTTGTGGAGCCCTACAGTTGTGTTTGCTGTGTGAGTGTATGTGTGCACACAGTTCTGTCATTTGTGAGGCCTACACAAGGGTATTATCAACAGTTCCAGATTGTACAGACCAGGTTGTACAGTTCACTGTGGCAAGCCATGGCCACGTGTCCTGTGCCTGCCAGGGGTTGCACGGGCACTACCAGGCAGAGGTACAGAATGGCTACTATCTGATGACACATGGCCACTGGAACCATGTCCTAGCCAGGAATGTCCAGGGCCACGTCCATGTGGCCTGCTGTGCCCTGGTGTGGACAGCACAGCACCAGCTGCACTGCTACTGCTACCAGCACTATGGGAGCAGCCATGTTAGGTGGCACGCTCACGTTGACCTTCACTAGGTGGTGTAGCTGGCCTACGTCCACATGGCCTACGTCTCACCCCTACCAGATGTTCCAGCACAGACAGCTCACGCTCGCTGATTGCCATACCACAGTCAAGGATTCTGACCATGTCACCCAATCGCCTGTCCAGAACATCAGCAATCTGCTGTTGAGCACCTGTCAATGCCTGGATGTTGTTGTTTAGGGTACTGATAGCAGCACTCTGCAGCCTCTGCCCTTCTCTGTTCTGCCATTCGGCACGTGCCTGTGCCGCCATTACAGTCTGGAACATGCGTCTGATGATTCCAGCTGCTGTGCTATGTCCTGCAGGTGCATGTCTGCCAGAGGTCCTCCTACGAGCAGCACCAGCCACATGCCTGTGTGGCACATCTGCAGTCAGTACACTGCCACCATGGTGTGGAGACATACCTTCTGTAGCCACCACATGTTCCTGTTCAATGCTAACAGACACTGACTGTCCTTCCTCTATGGCCACTGTTGATGCGGTATGTGTTGGCAGCTGAACTGTGTGCGGGGAAGAGGGGGACATAGGTGGGATGGCAACCTTTGGCACAGATTCAGCCCCTGACATCTCTGCCTGCAACTCATGCATATGTTCATCACTGCTAGCATCTGTGGGGACACTATCAGATGGACCGCAGGAGGGTAATGCACCTACATCACCTGTGAATGCAAAGAAAGACTCTAAATTACAATAGACATGCACACACTGACACACGCACACACACTGACACACACACACTGACACACCATGCATGTGATATGACAGATGACATGCAGCATGCTTGTGATACAGCTGACAGCATGCAGCTCAGACATCAATAGTGTTTGTAAGCATACCCCCTGGAATGCACACTACAGCAGGCAGGTGTCATATCATTATCCATGCAATTCACATGATCATGGTAGTATGCATGCATCCCCGTGATACACCATGTGGACCAGAACAGGATAACAGTACACATGGCTGATGTGACCTTGACATGTAATCTGCTGACGTGTGCATTAACATGCATGCATGCCTGACACAATGGTGTCCTGGCACATGTACAGCGTCATACTTGGTATCACATTGCGGTGTTGTCCATATGCCCTACAGATAGAATGCATGTTGAGCAAATATGCATGGGCATGGTAGGGGACTGTGAGCCATCTACATTGCTGTACAGTGTGAAGTACAGACACTGTGCTATTGCATGGCATCATGAGGCATCTATATTGCTAAACAGTGCATGATATGTATGCATTGCATATCCAGAACTGCATGCATACCCATGACATACCTGTGGATTGTGACCTACGATGCTGAGGTGTATACACACACCAAACCATGCTGTGTCATGTGACAGGTCACTGGAGGACATACAAATGACACCCCTGCACGATGACTACAGAGTGTTAGCTGCCTGGCAACCATGTCCACACATAGCAGACCTGTCACGTCACCATTTCACACATGAAATTGATGTAGCATGCACACAAGGTGCACAGCTAACAGTGATGTCCTACAGCAGCAGGGGAAAAGTACAGTATCTGTGGCCTGGTGTCACTCTCAGTGGAATCTGCAAAGGTGACTACCATCATGCTATGACACTGATGTCATGTTCAAAACATCTTAGGAGGTACACGTCACTGACACCTCCACTAGCTGTGCACTGGCATTTAACATGTGCAGCGTACCACATCACCTGTACAATCGGTCTAGTACAGCTGTAATTGGACCATGTGTGGACAAAGTGGGACAGGGTGTATCCACATCCCATCTACTGTGTGGCTACATGTCTCTGGCCATCCCCCATGGCCATGTGTGCACATGTGTTGGTCATGTATGTGTTGTCCCATATGACATACACCCATAGATGTTGGATATGTCACCATCCACAGGGGTATGCAGACAACAGGTGTATGTGTGGTATGTAGGGTATGGGTTATGGGAAATTGTGACAATATTGCAACAAAAACGCTACGTGTCTCAGACATGTCAGATGGAACATCGCAATGTGTGAACCCATTGCAGGGGCATATAACACAATGGTGATGCCTGTGGTCTGCCCATATCACTGCTCACTGTGCGGTACTGGTTTGTGTACTACACATTTTATTCCACTGTATAGTACATATGCCTCCATTATAGAAAACCTCCACCGTTGTATGCACAGCTTGACACACATGTAGCAATGACAAATACTGTAGTTTCATGTCTGTGTGTCATTTCATTTGTATATATCGCACATGGGTGGCCTGTGTGGATGATGGGTGATGCGACCTGTATATCCATGTATTAACTGGCCACATGGCAAATAGATCTATGCTTTGACATGCCTGATACCGATGACAGTCTCACCTGCAATGGACTCTTGTCTGTGCGGCACGCCAGAGATACCTGTATAGGGTGACACAGCAGTATGAACATTATCCATGACTGTATGACAGCCACAGGGTGCACAGTGCAAGTTAACACATTCGCCTGTACAATAGCATATAGTAAGCACATGTGTGCATACCATACCTCTCAACCTCTTAGAACAATAAATGTGGACAAAGCCTACTATGATGGGGGACATATAAGGACAACTGTGACATATTGCTCTTACAAACTTAGAAATTTGCTAGACTAATAGGTTTGCATGCACATGGTTTTTACATGGAATGTGCAGTCATAAACACAAATGTATGTCATCATTTAATGACTCCATTCCTCAGCTATTTGCCAGAAAGGGACAGATATTAAGGGGAACACACCGACAATATCAGGCAGACATCTGGACATCCTGCAAATACCTGTACAGTTTAGAGGTATGGTGCATACACAGGGTAGCATAAAGCATGTGTGTCCACATACCTTGCATATGTCATTACATTACATGATGTACACTGACACATGCACGTACGTGGGATATACTGGCCATATGTTCAGTACTGACTTACCAGGCAACTCCAGGCTCATTGGTTGGGAGACACCCACCTCTACGATGGCAGCTAGACTGGCCAGTAGCTCCTCTGTGTGTGTGAGTGGAGGCTGGGTTGGTGGCCCACCACCTGTTCCACCTTGTTCCCTGGTGATTGCAGTGGCATGCTGTTTTGCATGACGTATCAAGTCCATGCAGTGTCTGCGCACCTACTGGTAGGTGCAGTTGTGGGCACCCACTTCATTGACCCTCCGGCGAAGATCCTGCCACAGGTCATCCCGCTGCTGTGCGTGCTGTGGCACATGGCTATATAACACCTCGTAGTTCTCATGGAGGTACGGGATTATGACATCATCCTCCTGTCGGCTGTATGCTGGTAGGCGTGTATGAGGCATTATCTGTAAGACATGATGAAGGTGACAGGTCACATTTACAGACATGTACAGTGATACTGCTGCACATACATTTCTAGTACATCTGCACAGTTATCTTTGCAAATCAACATGACACTAACACAACTGGCATGTATGTGTCACACACATGTAACACCCATTATGCATTGGATATCATCCCCATATATGTGTGTCACCTCATTAGTGTTCCTACTGCATGTGACGTCTGTCTTCATGTGGGCATGTCTGTTTGCCTGCACTGGTGTTCTTACCCATCTACACATGCCTGATGTATCCACGGTAATGCTGTTGACCTTGATGCTGTGTATATGTCACATATCAACACAGACACAGCCTTACTGGACTTGGGCAGTGACAATGCACCAAGTATGCATGGAAACCTGTGCATGCATCTGTTTTGCCATAGACATCTACACTGCACTGTACAGCTGTTCAACATCCTGCCACGGATCACCTGTGTTGCACATGTGATAGACATGGGACAATGGCTAGTCTGACGTCATTCGCAGGTAAGGTTATCAGCTATAGCATGTACGGGCTGGGTTTCCTAGCTGTATCTGACACCCATTACGCCACCGCGAGGGGCATCAGTGACACATTACTGATCCAGATAGTTGATAATACATCTACCATATGGCCATCACACCATGTATGACAGGGATGATATGTGCAGCTATGTGGACAGGGCTGCATGGTATGGCAGGTTTATGTCACAGGTATGGCACAGGGATCTGTCCAGCATGTGGCCATCATAGTCGTAGGATGGTGGTTGTCCATGACATATGTCTTTCAGATCAGGCTATGGACATGTAGCATGTCTAACAGCATAGTGTGGCATATGTCTGTATGCAAGGTGGATAGCATGCTGCATACTGGAGTTGAGTATTGTGGAGGCTGGTATCGGCCATCCACGCATGGGCCCTACCCCTGGATGGTGATATGTGTTCCAATATTGGTCACACGGGTGCTGTATATGCCTGTCCAATGATCTCCGTGCTCATGGATACCACCCTGTCATGTCATGGGTACCTCGGATGACTACCTAAAGGGCCAGGGAGACGTCTCCAGCTCAGGGAGGTGTACTGCACTACACCATCCCTAACACAGTGTCCATAATGTTGAACACAGCCTAGGTGTTACTTAATGGGTAGAGGGGTATTCCCCTAGTGGTGTCATTGCTGATATCATCCACCAGAATGTGCACATATGTCACACCCCTCACACACACACAGCCCATTCTGTATGTTGTTCGCAACACTGTGACAAATATTGCCCATAGGTCATGGCCATTCACATCCTCACATACACAGATGGCTGACATTTGTCTGTGTGGTATGGGCTACAATGCGGGTGGGGTACAACACATCAACCCTGGTTTACTGTAGCTGACACCATGTGATATGCACATGTCACTGTAGCACCTATAGTAGTTGTGAGTCTGTCAACAGGCCACTAGTAAAACACTCCTGTGACATACAAAGGCATTTGTAGTCAAACATCCGTACTGTCTTGTGCATCTGTACTGCTAACATTTACATTGATAATGGTTCATGGACCATACCCGGCAGTGTTCTGATGCGGTGCCACCAATCATGACTGTCGTCAACACTTGTGGGTTGATATTATCCAACACCCTCTCTGTAATGTATGGGCATGCTCGGAACTTGTTCAGAGCTTCTTGGCACGTTATGAGCTACTGCTTAGTTTAGCACCAATTTCACACCAGTCCTCACAGGTACACTGTCTGTCCATACATTTCCAGCTTGCTTACAGTACAACAGCTGTCATACACACATCACTCACATACCTTGTGAGACATGGTGGTTTATACGGCGTGTCCACCTGGCATGTACCACTTATATACAGGCATGTCCAACTGGCACGTACCAATGCTATTGCCTGTCTCTATGATGACTATGTTGTACATGTGGCAATAGAGCTATTCTCATGTACACAGTCAATGCACACCTCTCAACATACAACAGTACAGCCTGTGGGGGATGCACATATGATGCCCTGCTGGGGGTTATACTGTCACCAACCCTGACTGCACCTGACAGTCATGTGGGGATGTGCAACATTGGCAACACACCCCACTCATCACATAGTCCCACATGATCCCCACCACAGGCCACACATACGGAGACACCTTGTACAGTACCCCTCCATACTCTGTGTGGGCACCAATGGCAGCTCACATCACCAAACACAACCACACCAACCTATAGCGCACAGACACGTGTGCCCATCACATACAGCCAATAGGGTGTCATAACATACACAACACACCTGTCATAGGTGACTGTCAGAGGTCACACTGCTGTTCCACTCAGCAGGCTACACAAGGCAATAGTCACTTACATCCTGCTGTCAAGTAACTGGTTCTGCAACATAACTTATGCACACATGCCACAACTCAGCAGGTACGATGTGACTCATTTTCCATGTTTGTCTGACTGAAGTTGTATCTCGGCACAGACTACGTGTGCAGGGACATGCAATAGCCCACTAGTGTTGTAGCCCTGATGGTGTGGTCCGAGCCCTGGGGAGCATTTTGCGGTCATCTGGATTTGTTACCACTGTACTACAAGTGACTGTTTCACTCCCAACAGTTGTCCATGCTTCTGCTGTCATCCCACAGGCGTCTGGTATACGTCCACTTTGACAGACCTGGTCAAACAACATGATGCTGTGGTACAGTTGACCTGCACCTGTCAGCCCTGGGAGTACGGATCACATGCTGGACTCTTGCTGCTTTTATACTGCCTGTCTTGCACAGTGTCCAATAACAGTCACCACCAGAACGGGAACTGGCAAGCGAAACATGTGGTCATGTCACACAATGCTTGACATCATCCTCTGTGACGCACGCAGACAAGGCACACCTGATACTGCACCACTTCAATATCTCTGCAGTGACTGTGACCTGCCTTTTGGCTCACACCTGATACTGCACCACTTCAATATCTCTGCAGTGACTGGGACCTGCCTCTTGGCTCTGCAGAGCACACCTGCAATGACTGGTTATAGACAGACCGTACCTCTCAGGCACGTACCTGGACTGGTACACCCACAGCTGAGGTGTCCCCATATTCCAATATGTTGTACACGCATCCCGGCTGGTTACTTAGCACAATGCATCACAGGTGCTCCATGTGCAAATAACTGTGTCCGGAACTGCTATGCACAGTATTACCAGCTGCGGATTCAACATACCCCACGGTTATCAGACCTCATTTCATGGTGTACTGGACAGTTGGGCTCATACTGTTGCTACTGATGTGAGACTGACAGTAACCCACACTTAACTGTGATAGCTGCACATGTACCGACACATTAGGTGTACGCTGTCCGTGAGTCATAACCTCCGCTCGGCTGGTTTGACCCATACACACCACCTCCAAGACCAACAGTATCCTTGACATGGGCACTACCAACATGTAACTGCTGTTCCACACCTGGGGTTATCCCCTCATTGGTGGAATCCGAACATATGCTACTCACCATTGTTAGCCACATACCGGCACCACACACTTCACGGCATACACAGTAGATGAGTACTACAACACCTACTACAGATGTCGTATGACAGCGGTAGTTGACGTCATGACACACGTGCAGGTGGACAATGCACATGCAAACACTGAGACATACCCCAGTGCACTTCATTAGCAAGTACATGACAATATGGATCATGCTATTCCAAACAGAGCCATGATGGTACACACCAGATAACAGTTGACACTCTGGGGGTGCGGTTCCATGGACATACTTTACAACAACAGGTGGGGGCTGTTGCACAGTGGTGTACATTCCCATGGGTGGGGTAACTCACCGGTCAGCATCGCATACTCCATAACTAGCTACGTACACATTACTGCGACACATTCCGAGATGTACCACAAGGCATTATGGTGGTATGTCAGTAGTCGTATGCAATACCCACATCTGCTCACATATACAACTGTCACTCTGGAACATGACAGTAACAGGTGATGTTGGCAACATGCTGTCTGATGGCTTCAATGCTAACATTACACCCTCTCACTCCCTACGGGGCCACATTCCTTGCAGGAACATTGCGGTGTATCTGTGGTCACACCTACACAGTACTGACCTGCACTCTATATGTCTTAGGACACTAGCCCCTTGTCACCCTACAAAATCCCAGGCTGTGATGTCCACAGACCTCTGAATGACATGTCTCCCCACTGGGACACCATATTCAGTAATAGACTTGTACCAGACATTGTGGCCTCTGACTGGCACACAGCGACAGTTACACTCCACACAGGTGGCGCCACAATGCACGACTGGGACTATTGCCCTACACACCTCACTGGACTGTTCTGCACGGCTATAGGGCACATCATCATGGACATCATTCGCTGAGTCTTTGTTGTGCTCTGGTCCTTTGATGCCAGCTGGATTGGTCTTGTTGGGGCCACAGCATGCCTCCTACACCTGTTGAACACCTTTCATGCAGTCACCAGAGTAGTTGATGATGACACGGAGGTCCACACAGCCTACATTGTCCTCTCGCTGCCTTTCAGCACCGTTCTCCATTCTGGTATTGACAACATACACATCCACCTGCACATCACAACATATGTCTCAGGATGTTATGCAAAATGGCTAATGGACGGGACACACACACTGAGGGTGACATACCATATCATATACTGCATTCCAGTTACACTTGGCATACCACAGTCCTCAGTCATGGGGCCCTCATGTTCGGTATATGCTTCCCTGAGGTACAGGCTACCACTGAGGGGACTTCCCTGCCTAGCTTTACAGACCACTGCATACCAAGCACTGTTGTTGCTCCACCAGCTGATACAGACCCCATCCATACGGGTGTCACTGTGACGGATACCGATATGAACATCATGGCCTCAAACTGCATGACACTTGGTATGAACATCACCTTTGCAGTACACCATCCACCCACTGGTTATCACATAGGTGTTAGTCCCCTACATACATGTCACATTGTATGTGTTTGTAAAACACATGTATGTCGCACACACTCCTATGATTACCAGATTGCCACTGTGGCGTGGATATCCTTCTACGTGTCCACACGTCTGTACTGGGTTTGTAGCTGGTACATAGGCACCCATTGTACCTCTGAACACCGGACTTATACACACATCCATGGGTACAACACCCTGCTTAGGGTGTACCTTACACAACAGCTTTACATAACTCAACATTAAAACGCCATGACGTTTATTGAGCTACAACAGTCAAAGTTTGTGGCTTATGTACAGACACCACGTCTGTACACATTTGTGGACTACATACTCAGGGGTGACCTCTGCTGCAAAGACAGGGCCCATGTCTGCAAATATGTTAATGGATATACTCCACATACGCGACATAAACAATAGCCACTATGAGCATGATGCTCATGGATATGTGCACACACGCGACAGTGTGTGGCATGTGCTTGGGGGTTGCATTCCCAGACCGGACACTCACCATGCTTTGGGACAAGATTCCTATGTACATCACGCATGGACAGTCAGTAGCAGTGTTCATGTGATACCTCACTTGGTGAATGGTGGACACATGTACGCCAGGGATCACTGCAGT
Source organism: Protopterus annectens (assembly GCF_019279795.1). Taxonomy (NCBI): domain Eukaryota; kingdom Metazoa; phylum Chordata; order Ceratodontiformes; family Protopteridae; genus Protopterus; species Protopterus annectens. Next base: position 700,560,760 of record NC_056746.1, on the reverse strand, counting down.
GGCTGTACTGTGCATAGCTGCAGGTTACACATGGCTCTTCTGTTCACAGGACACTACCCTAGAGAAGTGCCACTGGTGTGCACACTGTAGTTGTTGTTACACATAGACTTGCCAGACTGCATGGTACCCCACTATGAACCTGTGGAGCTATTACATGTCCTTTGTGCATGGTTACTGGAACAGCCCTTCCATTTAGATTAGCTGTCACGCTATTACAATGTCCCATGACTACAGGCCATATGTATCCTGTTATTGTACACGCCAATCATGTTCTTCTTTGTCTGTCACATCTCTTCTGCTATTCTAGTATGGGAGTAATGTTTGCATCCTTTGCAAATGCACAGAGTGGATTACATTATTTATTTCATCATAACTGTTTATACATAAATTAATTACATACTACTCACATCACTGTACGATACCTTTGTTATGCATCATATGCCTGTTCTGCTGTGTAGCATATCTGACATATCAATCTACTGTACTATACATTACACATGTTTTACATGGTATCCCATAATTCAAAGCATACTTGCACAGAGGGACCACCTTTGACATGTCATTGATGTTATATGCCCATACACATGCGTACTGTTACAGTATATCCACATATACTATCCCCTGCTATGGCACATACTTATTGGACATACCCTGCCACTGACGGTGGGTCATATGACATTGTTCTGTTTAAAGCCGTCATGTTGCATCCCTTGTGGTGTCTGTGCTGTTTACCTTGTGGCCCACTGCTGGATGCACAACTTCTACAAGCATTAGTACGATCAGCAAGACATCACTACATAAATACCATTCCCCACTTTATGCATGGTGGACACTTTTAATTACTGCAAACCAGGCTATGCATACACTGACATAACTTAATACAGAACATACTATACATACAGGTAGAGTTCAACATACCTTGATATCGTTCCAGTATTTCGTCTCTATCTCGCTCTTCTGTATCACTCTTTAAACTGTTTTACGGTATGAGCATACAGTTTGCATATCTGGCAAGTCATCCTTATATACGTCAATACCTGCAACATGTGGTTTACTGCTGCCAATTGGTGTTCCGGTTTGACTAATTACACGCACTTCAGCTGTGCAGCTGCTCCATTCACCAATTACGCGGCAACCGTGGGGTATAATTGAATTCTCCACTTGGGCGTTGGCCATTTGCCCTGCCTTCGCGGAGACGGCCTGTATTGTGTTTTGTTGTGTGTAATTGCAACTGCTATGTGTAGAGCCAAGTGTATTTTGGTGTCATGTCCCCCGTGGATTGTGTGTGAGGGCTTGAGTATGTGGTTCTACCTGTGACTGTACCTGTCATCCCACCCATCTGATAACAGACTATTGCAAACACCTGTAACATCGCCATTTGCTCTGTTATACGATGGATACAATTTTGCATGGCGCCTTTAAATGTGTCTCTCACAAGGTATGTTAACATTTCAGCAGATGTAATTGACTAACTAGATGTTTGTGCTGTGATTACGGTCTGTATTGCTATTGTTTCCAGTTTGGGGGATGTAGGCGGGTGTACTTAGCATATACGGTTTTGTGGGGCTTGCATTTCTATGTAGTCCATATATATGTGTGTGGGCCCCTTCTCTAATTACAGTGCTATCACTTAATAGACTTCTGTTATGGGAATTTACTTTGGGCCGTTGTTAATTGGTTTCTATATGGTATGCAGGTGAGGTTGATACTTCCATACCTCCGGATGTACGGCGATATATGCAGGGATATTTCTAAATGACCGCTATCCCATGTATGTCTGTCCCAGATATTTGCAGTCATTGTAGTGGTGTTGGTGTCAGACCCACTGTGACATGGCTTGCCACCTTTTCATATGGCCATAGTTGGACACTTGCGGGTCACACAGTGGTATTTACAGGCTGACATATGGCCACGGTCAGTACACAGGATAGCACATACTTTTATCCTCATTACATACCAATTGTTCTTGGACCTTAACTACTTATCAGTTTGCATGTAACATTTCCATTTCTTACATACAGGCATGAGCATTTCCTGCAACTATTGCATAATATTTGGGAAATACTAATTTCCTAAACTCTCAGACAGTTGCCCTTTGTAATGTTTCATGTCAGGACACACCTGCCCAGGGGAGGCTGTCCCTCCCAATGTGGGACAGGTGTTTACCGCATGCCTACGGCTAGCTATACCTGCACCTACCGTAATCATCTACCTCTAAGTTGCCACCTACAGACACACAATGCGGACACACACACACACACACACACACACACACACACACACACACACACACACACACACACACACACACACATATACTTTACAGTCACACAGGAACACACATGGCACCTTCAACACACACATACACAGGCTACATCACTCACAACCACAGTTGTACACGGTACCTACGTGGACTGCACCACCGGCAGCGGAGACTACATGTCCTTACTATCGTCATATTGCTCACGGTTCTACTGTTCCAGTACTGTGTTCTTTCTGTCTTTCAGCCTCCTGGGTACGCATGTCAGTGTGTGACATGCTCCATAGTTGGCGGTATCCTATTTATTTGTACCTCAAAGGTGTTTTGAATGTAGTTGACCTATCTATATATTTGCAGATGTCAATGACCCCTTATATATCGACATATATCACACTATCACCCTTTCTATCTGTATTTTATATATATATATATATATATATATATATATATATATATATATATATATATATACACACATCTCAGACAGGGGTGGTGACAGGCATGCTATGCCTTTCATTGTGTGTTTGTCAGTGTATACTGTGTTTTTTCCTGGACTCCGTGTGTTTGTGTCTGTACCTGTCACATTACACACCTGCCATAAGTTAAGATTACCTCCCGTCCCACTTTGTGAGGGACAGTCCCTCTTTGTGCAGTTGTGTCCTGCAAAATATTTGTGAACATAGCAAATGTCCTGCGACTTTGGGACAAACATATTCCCTATAATTTATGTAATAGTTGCATAAAACATTTATTCTGTATCTGACCCACCTACATGTTACAGGACATGGAACACGTAACTACGACCATTACTAGAATAAGCTTTTATCTAGGCAAAACACTGACGTTCTGGTTTTCGTACTGGCCAGGTGTATGCGTCGTCCTGCAAACATCTGGTGTATGTCCCACATTGGCCATTTGAACTGTGGCAACCCTACTGTACGTACATCTTGCCTAGCAATAGTGTTGGGTGATTGTATACATGAATGCCTGTTCCACTCCTGGCAGTGGTCGTTTTACCCTTCAGAGCAGGTGCTATTTGTTCAGGGGTGACTAATGCTGGTTTCACCTGTTCTGTACATCATTGACCGTGATCTGCGCAGTGGTCAGTGAAGCATAGCCCTGTTTCGTGCATATCCGTATAATCGTATTTAAACATTGCTTACCAGCTGTGGGCAACGCTTATTCCCGCTAACGTGTGCTACACATATTCTGATGACCTGCATCCGGAATGCATTACCCATGTCGTCGGGATTACGTTACATCCCTTGCGGGATGTGGGACCGGGAACATGCACGACAGTCACTGCATATACCACTTGGACATCTGGGGGTTGTACACGTATTATGTCATTTTGTATGTGAAGTACACTACAGCAGTTGCTCCACACTACACTCAAATGGATAACTCCATTAGTTTGCAAATTAATGAACCCAGTTAATGGTATGTCCATGTGATCTTTACTAGCTGTCCTCCGGCATTGGGTATGTATATCACAATTAGCTACACCCGATAATGTGCTACACCTTCATACGACCGTGGATGCAGCATGCTGGGGTGATGAATGCCTGTCATGGGTACATCCCCTGCCTTGACACAACATCCATGATTACATTTTGTGGAGCCCCTCAGTAACGCAGCGGGGAATCCGTGATGAGTGTGTGTAGGACAGTGCTTACACACATGTGCTCCTGCGATTGCCTCTGCTCCAGTAAGAGACAGTTGCTTACTCAATGTTGTGGCAACAGGAGTCACTGTTTGCCCCGTTTGGTGTTTTGCCTCTGACAATCGGGCATGTACCTACCAATGTACCTGAGAACCTATACACACAGCACCGACAGATGCTGATAGGCGCATCTACTGTTCAGGTGTTGACATTTCCGTGTTCCAATGGCTGTTGCATGTACAATGTTTGAGGGCTGCCTATGTAGGATTCCACAGTGGGCCACCTATACATCACAATTTACAGGTGGCCGTGTTTGTGTGCCATCCATGTTACTGTGTGTGCAGGTGGGGAGGGGTGTCAGTCCGTGGGAGCCTACACTGTCAAGATATGTGCTATACGTTCCCTCTTTGCCAAGGCGTAGGCATATTGGGCATGTCTCCATCTGCCTACTGGGGCTGGCACAGTGTGTCTGTGGTCTGGATCCCTCTGTGCCTGTGTTGGCCTTGACAATTGTGGTGGGCTGTGAGGCCCTCTCCCATTTTGACCCTGCTGCAGCTGTTTCCGCAGGATCATATTATGTAGCATGGCACATTCTATGAAGATGTGGGCACACGTGCCTGGAGAGTACTGCAAGGCTCCACCAGATGTGTCCAAGCACTGGAACTGTGATTTCAGCATCCCGAACACACGCTCTATGATTATTCTGGTTTGTGCATGTGTCTCATTATGGCGTTCTTGCATTGGTGTGTGTGCATTTCTGATGGGGGTCATCATCCACAGCTGCAGTGCATAGCCAGCATCCCCCACAAGGTGGCCTTGTGGGATGTCCCCCCTGACAAATATCTGATACAGCTGTGAGGCATGCCAGATATGGGAGTCATGGTAGCTTCCAGGGATGCCAGCACACACATCCCTGATAATTCCCTGGGCATTGCACAAAACCTGGCAGTTGATGGAGTGGAATCCCTTGCGGTTTATTTAGCGCCTACCATACTCACTGGGTGGTGACTTGATTTGTATGTGTGTGCAGTCTATCGCACCCAGTACCTCCGGGTAGTTTGCCACATGGTGGAAGTGATGCATATTGCTGGCCAACTCCTCCTGAGTTCGGGGGAAGTATATATGCTCATTGGCATGTGGTAACATGGCATCCAGGAACTGGTGTAGTACCCTGGATGCCGATGCCTGTGAGATCCCCATTATATCTCCAGTTGGCCTTTGAAAGGTACCTGTAGCTAGTATTCGCAAGCTTACACATACCTTCGTGTCCACTGGGATGGGTTCCCCTCTGTTGTTTCTGGTTCTCAGGTGTGGCCGGCACAGCTTAACTATTTGCTGTAAGATGTCCCTGTCCACTCTGTAATGCTCTACTATCTCCAGATCATGTAGCCCCTGGTAGGTTACCCTTGGTCTGAACACTCTTCTCCTCCTCCAAGGCCTACGGTGGTTGTTGGCATCATCCTCCACAACACCGTCGGTCTATAACACATGCTGATGAATCACAGCTATGGCAGCTCCCAACATGTACATTTTAAAAGTTCCCCATCTGTTTACACCTATGGTGCAGTGTTTGGGAATACACAGATGTGTGTTGGGTGCTTTCACACTTTATACTGTTTTGCTGTGAACACTGATGATGTCATAGGGTGTGTATGTACGATCGTGGCTACAGGGTATCTTCTGTGTTTTATTAATGGAACCACTATTGTGCTGCCTTTGGTGTTGCATTACATTTTGATGCCGTGAATTACCTCCTGCCCTTCCGTTTACATTTGTGCACGTTACACCTACCATTTGCTGGCATGCATCCAGCAGCCTGCTTTCATTTGTACTTTCCTAGACCTGGCTTATCTTGCGTAATGTGTGCTATTGCCGGTCTACTGTGGGTTTGCTTTGCTCTGCTATGACAGTTCTCCTATCTTTGCATTCCAAGTCCTCCCCTCCTTTCTTTGCAATCCTATGCCTCCCCTATCCTGTTTTGCAGGTTTCTGCATGCAGGCTTGTCTACTGCTGTCGATTGGCCGCCGTGAGTTGATTGGTGTTAATTGCTCATTAGTACGCCAATTACCCTGCTTTGGCATTTCCTTCTTTTCTTCCCCTGGCCTTCCTGTTTGTGCTATTGTTCGCGGCGCGTGCATCCGCTTACTGGGTTTCGGGCACGATTTCATCCCCGTACGCATGTGCTTTCAGGCACCATGTGTGCTCTCAGCTAAACGGTTCTATATCTTCCTCCCCATCCCTGTCCTGCAGCTTTGCTTAGCAACGGCCAGGCCAGATTTGCATTGCGCCAATGTGCTTACTGATACGGTGGCACACCCCTCTGCTGATGTCATGTATCACCTCTAATACACTCCTCAGTGTTATAGCGCTGCTCCATCAGGTACATCCTTAATCCGGCGGGGCGTTTGTGATTCAGTATTACCTGCCTCATTTGCATGGCATTGACTACTAATTCATAGTTACAGCACTAAACAATGTCGCGGGCCCTTGTCAACACTTCCGCCTTGCTTTTGGAGTGCCATGCCTACCATTGCGTATTATGGTGCAATCCTGATTTGTCTTACATTGCGATTTTATGACATTTGTATATATTTCCTTTGTATTCCTGTTTGCGCACACATGCCCTGCAGTTGTACTGTGCGTTACTGTGGACATGACATTTAATGTTGTTTTTTAGGTGTTGTACATGTTTTCTTGTGCCATTGGCTGTGTATTTCACCATTGGCATATGTTAACTTTGTAATACATGAGTCTGGTCTGCTTCCATAACTCCGATGTTCTGTTTGGGAAAATGCAAACCGTGTTTTTTGGTTTACATTTCCATGGGCTTGCGCTACGTCTGCACCACTTCATGAATCACTGTATGCCTTCATTAGCAAGGTGCGACACTGCGCATGGGGTGATTTGCATACCTATGCCAAAGGCTGCGTAGATCTGGCATATGCCGGTAGTGCACATGGAGTTGGTTCGTACCTGAATCACTCGGTGGACATATTTAACGTTATCCTGCATACGCTATGCCTGCGGCTGGTGCTGGCTTCATGAATCTGGGGGTATATCTATTTTAAAACTATCATTTCCCATATTTATTATGTTCAGGTATTAATTATCAAGTCATTTATTACATTTATTTATTTATTCATTTATTTTATTTATATATGATCATTCATATTTATATATTTGATACTATTACAACATTATATGTGTACATATTTTAATTAATTGTGGTGGTTTTAATATGCTTATACATTTAATTCATTCATTTTTTAGAATTTTGTAATAAATAGTGATATGTTTTAAAGATACAAATCTATCAGTCAATTAAGGTGAATTGTATAAAAGTATGTAATTAGAAGTGTTTTACTTCATGTCTGAAGAAGTCTGAGGGGTTCTTGGATGAAAACGCCTTGTGCAAATTCAGCGTTTATGCTTGTGATTAAAACGTTTCTATGTGCAGTGCTTCCATTGTCTGGTTTTTGGTTACTTAGTTTATTTCTACTGGACCGGCTTTTTTGGTGTATTTTTTATAAAATTGCCACACAATACAGCTGGGAACCTGTCAAAGAAGGGACACCTTTTTAATATTAGTACTGTTGACTTGAACAGCTAACAAAATAAGAGAATCTACATGCATTTCTGAAATAAAAGTAATCTATATCTCTGATCATTACAGTTATTTATAACTGTAAACCCTCCACATTTTCTTCCAAAATTGCCATTTTGTGGAGGGATTATTAGGGGGAGAGCAACATTTTGAGCCAAAATCGGGGACAGTTGAGAGGTTTGGATATTTCTAATTCTATAAAGCGATTTATTTGCACGTACGTCTCAACCTCTTAATGCAGGAAATCTGGGCAAGGCCAAATATATTGGGGGAACATACAAACAGTACAAAAAATTGATCTTGTATAAACTTAAGACAGTTGATAGAATAACAGGTTTTGCTTTAGTATGCATTTTTCTGAAGGTTATGATGTCTGAAGGAGTTGCTATGGGGGCTAGTTGTGCCCACACCTATGCAGATATTATTTTATCTGTATGGGAATCCAAATTCATTCATACTTGTCCCTTCTCACAATACTGGAAACTTTATACTCGATACCTTGATGATATCTGTATTTTTTGGACAGGGGATATGACCATGTTAGAAAAATGTATGAGTTATCTTTCTGGAATTACTACCTTTTTGCAGTTTACACATCAGGTAACATCAGAAAAATGTAATTATTTAGATGTGACTATATTTAACACTGGCATAGGATTTAAATCAGTAGTTTATAGAAAGCCTACATTCTTCAATACATATATTAGTTACATTAGTGCACACCCTTATTTCCAGAAAAAGAGTATTATCAAAGGCCAGTATGTTAGGGTTAGTCGCATGACATCTTTGGATTCTGATTTTCAGAATGAATGTATGGTCTGAAACTCAATGTCTCTCATTATTTAGTGACTTCATTCCTAAATGATTTGCCAGAAAATCATAAATTTTATGATGAACAAACCAAAAATAAGAAGCAAAAATCTATTCATTCTGCAGAAATCTGGACAGTTGAGAGGTATAGTTCAGTGGGTCTATATTAGATCACCGAACGCTTAAAAAAGTGAACGGTGATTAATCGACCCCTATGTAAGTGAAAGCACACAATTTCGAACTGTCAGAACAGCGATTTTTTTTCCTAGAGAACAAAATTGTTGTTCCAACAAAAAAATAAAAAATAAAAATAAAACACTTTAAATATTACAGTAAGTGGGGGGGGCTTTGCCCCCACACCCCCCACTTAAATATACCAACTGCACTACAGTGCTGAAAACGGCAAAGTAACGAAGTGGCCAAGCAAATTATTTCCCAGGGAAAGAATTTGCTTAAAAGCCGCTTCGATATCTTGCTGTTTTAGGCTTTTGAGCTCGTCCAAGAACCATTCTAAAGAAAGCATCTTTGGTCTTCTAATAGGGAACCTAGTTTAGCTGGGGCTGTCTTTGAGTTTGCTGCCCTTCCCCTTTCACAAAATCATGGTCGAATGGGGCCAACCCCCTGCAGCCATTCCTATGTCCCATTCCTTGGTTATTTCACCCCTTTTACCATAAACACTGTAATGTGCATACTGCTTTATTTCTGCAATGATTTGGATTTGAAAGTTTTATTTTGCATTTTATAGCACAAACACTAATAGATATCTGTTAAACAAAGCAATGCAGTCTCACAATGAAACTAGACTTAGCATTAAAACTTATCTGCCCTTGAAACTCACATTGATTGAAACAGCATTGAAACCCACATTCAAAGAAAATGCATTTTGCCAGTGGCAGATAAAGATTAACTTTGGGCTGTTTTCAAATCATAGGCCCCTTGCACACGAAACATACACATGCTCTTTGATACACCTTCCTGATTGTATTAAATTATATTCTTTGTGCACTATAGTACAGTTGTTACAGGGTGTTTTAAATTTATTGTTTTGAACATTTTTCTAGTAAACAATGAAACAAAATGCATGCACCAATAATGACAAAACTGCCCAATTCAGAACATTTCCATCATAAAAGTCTACTCAAATTTCTGCAGTCTACCAGTATCAGTAAATATTCACAATCTCTGAAAAAATAAAATGTCATCTAAATAATTCCACAATAAAGAAATATGTAACTAATGAAGAGGTTGCTGTTAGCAAACAACTTTATATTTCATTGTTTCATCTACAAATAAAGTGCCTGTTGCCCTTGAGGAATAAATTGCCTATGTTGCATTAAAAACAATTATAAACTAGTAATATTGTAATAGGGAATGGATGGCAAACTGATAGGTTCATAGTTACTAGGTATCTTTGTCAAGAAAGACTGCAGCATCCACCCCCTTTACAACACAGTACAGTATCAGCAATGCATTTACTTACTTTGGGAGTAGAACTCACAACCTTCTGTATCAAAAGCAAGTACACTACCTGTTGTTCTATTAACAATGCAAGAAAACTCATCATAAGCAGCACTAAACTGTTGTTTCCCTGCAGCTCTCAGCTTCTTGTAAAATCTACTCAACACTCAGCTGTATCTCTGAACTTTGCAGCACAAGAAATCTGGAAAAAGCCAAAATGTATTGGGGGGGGGGGGACAAAAGCCCAAAAAACAGAGACATGTTTTAAACATTGCTTGTAAAACATTGGAAAGTTGCTAGAATAAAATGCTGCATTACCATTATACATTTCACTGCCAAGTATTGGACCCAGGACACTGTGTACAACAGTCAGAGCAACATAACACTATGACAAATCACCTGTTTTGTAAAAGAGAGGAAGACTGAAACTTAAATGGCTACCATTTAGTTAATTCAGTCCTCATCATAGGTGCCAACCTCTTAGCAGAAAATACCTGAACAAAGCCAATAATAGGGGAATACAGCCCCCAAACATATTCAGTGAATTTAGTTATCACCATAGCTCTCAACCTTAGCACAAAAAACCTGGATGAAGTCAATAGTGGGGGAATACAGTCCCAAAAATAGGGACAAATTTGAAATATCCATGTTATAAACTTAGAAAATTGCTAGAATAAAAGGTTTTGTGTTACCATGCACTTTCTGAAGAATATGAAGTCTGAAATTCAAATGTCTGTTATTTTTATTTATTTAATATTTGTTAACCAGGAAAGTCTGACTTGGAACAAAAGCCAATTTTCAGCAGAGGCCCAGGGAGAAATACTCCAGACATATGTATTTGTAAGATGGGAGAAAATGCAGACTTCACACAGAAGGGACCCCAGCCAAGAATCAAACCAGAGAATCTGTAGCTGGCAGGCAACAATGCTACCAGTGCACCACTGCACTTTTAACTTTGCAAGGAAACAAAAGTACAGAAACCACTTATTTTATGAGGAACAGAACAGAACAAATATGAGGCAAAAATCTGCACATTTTTTACAAATGGTGGTGGGTAGGGAATTCAGGCCTTTGCCACCTGCACCCAAAGTACAGGGTTCAAGCCTGAGGTATTCTCTACCCACCATCATGTGTTCTCTCTAGCCACCAGTATATAGCAACTGGGGCATTTTCCACACACACACACACCAGTCTTCCGTTGCTTGCAATATACTTACTTAGTCTTCTGTTGCTTGTAATACACTTATATAGTCTTCCATTGCTTGTAATACACTTATTTGGGTCAGGGGGCCTTCTGTTGCTGTATAGCTGCATATATCACTCCACTTGCTAAGCTATGTCCCATGAGATGTCCCCGATCCCGTAGTGAAGGCCTTCCTTCCTGCGAGAGCAGGCCAGCCTGCAGACATTGCAGTCCGATCCCTTTCCAGTCTATACAGTTGTAACTAACTGCATGGACTTCTGGGATGCTCGTGACTGCTGTGTTTCTAATCCAGACTGCTGCTGAGTCAGTCCGGAGCTCTATGCATGCTCAGGACTGGTTCAGCAGCAGTCTGGATGTCAGAAATGCCGCAAGTGCACATGCACAAAGGTTCATGAATTTTGTCCTTATTTTTTATTTTCTTTCTTCTTTCTTTTACAGCTGGGGGGGCTGCAGTCCTGCAGTCCAATAGCATGGGCTGCCCCTGCCATCTGGTAACATATGGACTGATGCCTAGTTGAGAGAGTTTATCTATTATACCTGAGTGGGGAATAGTATCGAAGGCCTTGGGCAGGTCAAAGTAGGTGGTGTGCGCCATCTTCCCTTCATCTATGGCCTTGGTGACTGTCTCAAAGAAGTTGACCAAATATAACAGGCATGACCTCCCCTTGACAAAACCAAACTGTGTGGGATCAAGTGCCTGGAGGCTGCCAATGTTCTTGTTAATAAGGTGCATGATAATCCACTCCATGGCCTTGCAGATCAGGCTGGTTAGGCTGATGGGTTTATAATTTCCTGGATCGGTGGATGTTCCACCTTTGTGCAAAGGGATGACAGTAGCTGTCCTCCACTCGGCTGGGACAAAGTCAGTACTCAGGCTTTGGTTGAATAGAGTGCCTACTGGTGCTGCAAGTTCCTGCCTGAGTTCATGTAGTATGCAGCCTGGGATGTTATTGGGTCCCATGGAGGCTGTATTTTTTGCCTTTGAGGGGGCAATGATGATTTGCTCCCTAGAGATAAGAGGAGGGCAGTACTGAGGATGTCTGGGTTTACTGATGAGGGGGACAGAGGAGTGAAGTTTTCACTGAATCTGTCTGCCAGCAGGTTGGCTATATCTACTGGGTTTGTGTATGTGGTATCCTTGACTACCGGTTCTGAGCAGATCTGGGTTCTTCCCTTGAGATTGCGGACATATGTGAAGAAAGCCTTATGACTGTCTTTAGTAGATGTGGCCAGTTTGAACTCAAAGTTTGCTTTGGAGAATTTCACAAGTGCTCTTATTTGCTTGTTCAAAATAGGAAAAACAGAACTGCTGGCTGTTGAAAATCACAAAAGCCAACAAAAGGAACATTTTCCACCAAGGAATTTTAATGTACTTCACAACTCAATAAAGTTAGCACTTTCAACTTATTTCAATGAATAAGTCTTCTTCAGACAACTACATTACATCACTCTTTGACTTAAATACATTCTGTAATCAGTCACGTTAAAACTCATCGAAGCAAAACCAACAAATATTACAGAAAATAATGAATATATAGAAATCATTAAAAACATGTTACTGATAATGTAATATATCATAATAACTTACTGCATACTAAAAGAAAATGAATAAATATAATTAATATACTGTAAAAAATGCAATTAATATGCTGTTAAAAATGGTAAAAATACTAAAAATACTGAATGACTTATAAGCAGCTGAAAACTTGGTAAAATAGTGAAAAATTAATTTGTTTAAATATACATCAAAAACATTTGTATTTATATAAATTACTAATTAATTATACACCTCAAATTCATGTTAACCAAAAATATATACTTTATGAAACTCTTTAGAGGAAATAAAACAAATTAAATCAAGCACATTTATAGTATTAAAACATCTAAAGTTGAGAACGCCCTAGCAAAGTATGTCCATGATTTTCCCGATCATAATTTTAGTTTTCGGGTTGTTGATCAGATTGACTTTAATATAAGAGGTGGACCTTTCTCTACATTGTTAGAATTTCAAGAACTCTTGTGGCAATTAAGATTTAATGCCTATTGTCCACCAGGCCTGAACGATATGTGTTCATTGGCCTGTGTATTGAAACTTAGAAACCTACAAAGATGAAAATTCCAGGTCCTAGTCCTTTATTTTCATCATTTTCATTATTCTCAATATTTAATTTGTTTTATTACATCTAAAAAGTTTCATAAAGTATAGATTTTTCTGGTTAACATGACTTTGAGGTGTATAATTAATTAGTAATTTATATAAATACAAATGTTTTTGACATATATTTAAAAAATGAATTAATTTTCTTTTACTGTGCAGTAGTTATTATATTACATTATCAGTAACATGTTTTTAATAATTTATATATATTCATTATTTTATGTAATATTTGTTGCATTTGCTTTAATGAGTTTTAACATGTGACTGATTACTCGATGTATTTAAATCAAGGAGTGATGTAATGTGGTTGTCTGAAGAAGACTTATTTATTGAAATAAGTCGAAAGCGCTAATGTTATTGGGTTGTGAAGTACATTAAAATTCCTTGGTGGAAAAAGTTCCTTTCATGGGCTTTTCTGATTTTCAGCAGCCAGCAGTTCTGTTTTTCCTATTTTGGTTCGTGTTTATTTTTCAACAGTTGGTCTAATTTGCTTGTTCAAGCTAAAGAGAAATTGCTTCCAATTAGACACCTGCTACTTCTTGGTCCTGGACAGCATTTTTTTTCTTTTATTATAGAGTTTATTTATTGTAGATGTTCACAGACAGGTTTACTGTTCCTTGAGGAGGAGACTTTCATCCTGTCTGGTATTCCTGATTCCATGCAGATATATAAATGCTCATATAGTACTTTGTTGTAGATTTGGACATATGTGACAGTTCCTGTGGAGGGGGAGTGGGCTGTGAAGCTGTTTATACCTAACCTCAGGAGGTTGTAATCAACTTTGGATAATTTTTTTTTTGTTTGACCATAGCTGGGGAGGGGTCGGAGGAGATGGTGACTTTGAAAGTGTCTGCTTTGTGGTCAGATCTTAACAGGGATGATGACACTGTAGGGATGCTGCAGTGGTTAATCATGTTGGTTAATACCAAGTCCAAAATATTTTCACATTTTGTGGGGGTGTCAACAAACTGTCCAAGGCATTTGCATTGATGAAATCAAGGAATCTCTAAGCATTTGTGTTTTAGCATGAGTATTTCTTCCATTCTATGGTTGGATAGTTAAAGTCGCCCAGGATCAGGGTAAAGGGTTGGATCTTGATAGAGTCGAGGAGGTCCAGATAGGTGGAGTGGGTATCTTGAGTCAGAGTTGGAGGCCTGTAGCTAGCTATGATCTGAATAGGGGTCTTGTCAGTTGTTAACTGCACCTGGAGGGTTTCCTATGCATCATACTGTTTGCCCAACCTAGAGATGTGCATGTCTTTTATATATATTGCAACTCCAACTCCTTTTGTTTTACTGCCCACAGCTTGGGGTCTGAATGAATGATAGGATGACTGACCTTGTATAGCTGGAGTGCTCTCCATAGCTTTCAACCAGGTTTCAGTGACTGCACAAATGTCAGCTTCTTCTAGGGTCAAGAATGCTTGCAATGAGTGCAGTTTCATGTTTAGACTCGTAGCATTTAGCAGCATGACCTTTAATTTATGTTTTGATGAAATATTCATGTTGGTAGTTTTGACCTCATGGCATTGCCTAAAAAGGCACTATGGGGGAGGCAAGAGCCTTTGCCAGGAGCCTAAAGCCCAGAACATAGCACTTAGGCTTTGTCAATTATACATCATTTAAAATGAGCATAGTTAGCTCCTTCAAAAGGATAACAAAGGCTGTTGACAGTGGTTATACTTTCCAAATGATATACCTTGTGATGCTCCTCACTGGTTTACTACAGTAAACTCTCAGTTAACCAGAACTCAAGCAACCAGAAAAAAAAAATCAAAGAAATACAGTACAATTCTCATGTGTTGCACTTTCAGCTTTCCCCCGAAGAAACATACCTTACATTTTCTAGAGTTTTAGAGTTTTAAAACGGAAGATAGAAACAAATTCCCTCTCTTCCCAACCTAAGAACAAGTCAAGCCAAACAAATAGTATAGGGTACACTATTAGTCAGGCCTATTTTTAATAGTAATTCTCAAGCAATCAGAAACTACAGCTATCCGGTATCTACCAATTGCCGTGAGTTAACTGAGAGTTTACTGTATCAAACAAATAGAAATACACCAAGGGTTTCTAACTACAGAGATCACTGGCTTGAAAACCTTAATGTACCAGAAATTATTGGAAATGCTGTTCATTCATTGATTCAGTATCTTACAGACTCATGAGAAGAGATCTGTGACTTTCCTTCCATACCATTAGGGACCCAGTGTTCCTGGATCTCCTGTACCACCCCCATATCTTATAGCTCCACAAATACCAGAACCAGAGATCTAAATCTCAATCAGCATATAAATAAACACACAGGAGTTGGGTGTTAGTATAATGGCTAAGATATTCACCTGACGGTCATAAGATACAGTGTTTGATTCTCACCTTTGAAAGGATAATTTGGTTAGACATGAAATGACCAACAAGGGCAACCAGTCTAGTACTTACCTGTGAATCTATGAGAGATAGGTTCATTATACAGCACCATCCCCACCTCGGTAACAGACCACCCACTTCAGATTAAGCAGTGTGATACATTATCTTCCTTAGGATAAGAACTACATGCTTAGATGGCTATTCACAAATTCACCCCTGCCATCGCTGATCTAGCCCTCCTCAAAACAGGAGGTACAGACAATGGGTATATTTTAGCAAGACATAAGTGGTCACAAGACTTAGTTGCTTTATATTTTCTATTACTTTATGATCCATTGGGGATTGAGAAGGAAATAGCAGGCATGAATGACCATCCCATACAGGAACTCACCCAGATGTGAGACTCATCCATAGCTGACATCGAGTAGGTACTCCCTTCCTCTGGAAAACTAATAATTGTTGCTGCTAGCAATAAAAAAATATCAGCTACATAAGGAGATACTCCAGCTTCCCATGTGGGCATCCTACTGCTTGTCTAAGTCAGACTGTCTCCAGGAGATCTGGAGAAACTCTCCAAGCCATTGGCAGAAGAGAAGCCATCACTGCCACTTTGAGAGGTGGCCACAGAACACACTAATGAGCCATCAAGGCCACCCAGTACATTCCTGCAGAGAGACAAACTTGGGGACTTCTCATGACTTATAAACAGACATGGCAGCTTTAGCAGAGCTGTTTGAACACCACCTCCCCTCAGCCTAATACTGTAGAAAGAAATAAAAAATTACAACAATTTAGAATTCATTTATGGCAATTTTTTCAAATACTACAGTACAGATAGGTATAATCTACATGCACCTTGCTGCCTGGACAGTCTGTCATATCTCCTTAACAAGGCCCCTCAAGTGAATTTCATCTCACTGGCTGCTGTAAAACACACATCAGACACTAACCAGCACTACATATTCCTGACAACAGAAGACAATTACAACAACAGGTGATAGACTGAAGGAATAGAGCCAAACTAAGAACAGAATGCTTTCAATATAAAGTTGTCTCCATTTCCCTAACCTATCTTTGCATTGGTTAACCTAAACCAGGTGGCACCTCTTCAGGTCACTGTAAATGTGTTTTTACTGCTAGCTAGAGCAGCAAATATCAGTGGCATTATTCAATGCCCTGCAAAGCTAGAGGCAGGCATCAATCATATAAAGAAGGTCATCACACTGCCCTAGGAGGTGCTTTCTTTTGTCTCCCTGCAGCCAGTGGGGGAAGGTCTTAATCTCCTGGCTGCATCTGGTGGGACATCTGTTGAAATCAGCATTTTAAGAGGCCATGTCGACTCTACAGGTCAGAACAAGGTGTAAAGTGGTAAGCTGGCACTTCCTGTCACAGGAAATGAACAACACATGATGCAGAATATCATGTATCATGGTTAAGCAATGCAAAGTATCACCATGGTTAGATGTCATTACAAGCTTCACAGTGAACATGCCATGCACGTGACCTCCCAACTAGGCATTCGGAAAGAAAAGCGTGGTACCAACTGTGGCTCACTTTATAGTATTTATGCAGGGATAATCATGTTAATTTACATCACTGACATAGTTACTGCACCACAAGGCCTGTTTTACTGAGGTAAAAGGCATAAGTAATATAGTGCAGGAGATCACATTATGACAAACAACGTAGGAACTAGAATATAGTCAGTAACAGAGTGGACTGACATATTGATAAACTGACAGCAGACAGGGTGACTACTACTGGAACTCAGGACTACAGTGAATACACAAAAGAGTAGGGAAGCAGATGAGTATGTGGGAAACAGCGCTAAGCTTAACAGGGAACTAACATGTTGTGGGGGCTTCTGTTTGACAGGGAACAGAGTACAAGGTCAGAAGAGATTACAGTACTTCTGTAGGGGGGTTTATCTGGGGAGCAGAGAGCAGGGAACAAGGTCAGGATGGATTACTGTCTTGTGTGTGGTATGCAACAGTCTACCATATACACACAGATTACAAGACATGCTACAGGGTATATGAGGGCTCTTGAACATAGACACAGTGGTCACACGCCCATAGTTACCATCAGTTTTGCACAGTAATTGAATGGTGACAGCATATTTGCCAATAGATCTGTGTCCATAAAATGCAGGCAAGGACAGTGCTGACCACTGTTGACTGGCAAGGAAACTCATGTACATACACACAAACACACACAAGCACACATACGCACCCACATACACCACATAACCCATACACTTACTGTTCCACATGTGTAACCCACAGGTGTATATGTTTTATCCTGGGATTGAAAGAGCAGCAAAAGCTTGTATTCACCCCACCAGAAACAGATTTGCTGCTACAGGCCCTATACAAATATTATATGAGTCTCATCCTTTGGTTGAGACATTAAACTAAGGTACCACCTGCTGGTAGCTCAAGTGAATGTTAAAGATCCCATAGCACCTATTCAAAAGTGCAGGAGAAGTTCCCTTATACCCTTGCTAAATTTCCCTTAGTAGTATAAATATCACTTTGGGTCTCCCCTTAAAGAGATTACTAGCCTAGCTGGACTAACTTGGTCAACAAAGGATAAACAGAAATAGGTAAATAGTACAGTAAATCAAACAAGGACTTCTGAGACTAGGTGTGGCAGGGAATGTGTGTGCAGGACATCAGTGCTCTCAGTGGACATAAAATGACAGTAGTACAGGTGCATCACAGGGTCATTGATGTGGTACTGCATGCTGATAAAAATGTGCTGAATATTGACAGAGACAGGCCAACCAGCACATGTGATTCAGAAATACATTTCACAGAGGTGGTGAAATTCCTGGAATGCCTGTTTAGATAAGTTCAGAGAAGCTAGGCTAATAACACCTGTTAGGGGGATTAGTAGGGGAGGCATGTGCCATTACTTTAATACAATGACCAACTAGTATGAATGGTTTAGAATGTGTTCTCTGTGTGCATTGTGACTACAGCTGCAATAACTTGTACCACAAGGTATATATGTATGTGGCTGTAGGCTATGTAAAGAATTGTTATGTAGTAGTCTGGGAGCTACATAATGATGGAAGTAATGACTATGATTCAGCACAACCATAAGCATGATATTGTTATACTTTTTCAAGCTCCACTGCAACAGGGCTCACCAATACAGGATGAAAAATGCCTGATGCCAGGAGGTCACATATGGTTAACTGTGATGGCACCATACACATGACATAGCCCAATGATGCAGTGGCACAGTGAGCCACCCTAGCATTGGAGGGCACACACACAAGTTCCCCACAGCTCAGATAATGTTGAAACTCTGGCATCCTGTATATTTAGTTCTAGATATGCAATCCATGTTATCCCCATCCAAACTAGAGTTCCTATTAAATGATCGAAGACACATTCTTTCAAATGCATCTTGATGGAACTTAAAGCACAAAAAGGCAAAATAGTGAAATGGCATATAAGTGAATTCTTTCCCTGGGAAAGAAATCTCTTGGCCGCTTCCATTAGTTTGCCATTTTCATGACTGTAGTGTGATCTCGGAGTTGGTATATTTAAGTAGGGGGTGTGTCGGGCAAAGTCCCCTACTCTATGTAATGTTTTAATTTTTTTTTTTTTTTTTTGTGGAACAGCATTTTTTTCCTTTGGAAAAAATTTGCTGTTCTAAGTGTCTGAGATTGTAAGCTTTCTCTTACATGGGTTCGATAAATCATCGTTCACTTTTTTAAGCATTCAATGATTTAACATAGACCCTCCAAACTGCACAGTTGTCACCACCACAGATTGCATCAGTGAGTACCCTTGCCCTCAAGCTGTGTTCACTCACAAAAGAGGAAAGGAATGCACGTGGCCAACAGTGCAACAACTTTGGGGACATTCCATGACTTAGATGTCTCTCCCTGACATCATTCAGCATTTGTGCAGTTCAGTGATCCAGATACAGTGGGTCACTGTGCACACTATGTTAGAGATATTGAGTGTGCTACATGACATCTGAGGATGTGCAACTGCTGCAGAACATCCAGCAATGCATATAGAGTGACATGGCATATAGAGACCTACAACAAACATGCCTGCTGAAGGCAAATACGGCCAACTTGCCAGCCATTGATGCATCCATAAGGATGCTGCTAAATGCCTCTCCCTCCATACTAGGGAATGGATACGCAGTACACAGTCATAAGCTAGGTGTATGGAGATGGCATACACAATTCCAGGGACAGCATCATTCCACCCTCTGTACACCACTGTCTCTGTCTGTAGAGATGGGTATTCCCATTGCCTTAGCTGATACTCCCTTAGGTCTGTTGTGGGATAAGCCACCCAGCATCCAGCAGTTCTACACCATACCACTCCCATGTTGCCCTGCCATGTACAATAATTAGCTATGGCTGCGTACATTGTCATGGACAAGAATATTCTATTGCCTTTCCAGAAGGGGAACACAAAAGGGTTCATGTACATGCTGTGAAAGTGGTACACTGTCCACTGGAAAATACACCTCCAGTCCTGAAACTGCAGTATTCAAATCATGGACACTACATACCAACACTGCAGGATGTGATCACTGACTCTCCCCAATCACCTAGCTATGTGAGTGGCTACCACATCTACATTCCATAACACTTCCACTTACAGTAACATTGCTATCCCATATCATTATGCACCACCCCAACTCTGCAAGTGAGGATGGCATTGCCCATCCCTCTTGCCTGTGGGGTTAATAAAATGACTGATGCACAGAGTGGGCAATCAATATACTACAATACACAATCCAGGTATTTAAATGGATGCATTAACTTTATTATACACAAATCTTGTCATGCTTGTTAGTTGCAGACCACACACTGGCTGTTTTCTAGTGCCTTTACACATTGTACCCACCTCTGTCTCATTAAAGGTGCCACTGACTCTTGTTCCTCCAGTCATTCCACATCTGACTCCTCTTCCTGCTACTACAGGCTTGTTTGGCAATATTGCAGTGCCCCCATATTGTAACTGCTTTCCTAATACATTATTATGTATGGCATAGACAACAAGTGTCCTACTCGATGTCCCTGGTGTACACTGCAGTGTACTGTAGTATATCACTAGATGTATCCAAGCAGCTGCAGTGAGCCTTCATAAGTCCTAACACACATCCCATGATGCTCTGCATCTGCAGCATTATAGTGTTATATGTCTTCTCCCCCATGGTCTGTGGGTGATGTACAGTGTTCTTCTGCCATGGTTGTAAGTCATATTGTCCATCACCCATACCTCTCAACCTCTTAGAGCAAGAAATCTGGACAAAGCCACAAAGGATGGGATGACAAAGGCCCCAAAATAGGGACACTTTTGAAATATTACTCTTACAAACATAGAAAATTAATAGAATAACAGGTGTTGAATTAGCATGAATTTTCAGAAGGATGTGAAGTCTGAAAATTAAATGTCTGCCATTATTTTCTGACTTCAGTCCTCAATGATTTGCCAATGATTTGCCAGAAAGCTGGAGTTTTTTGCGGAATGGACTAAAAATATGTGTCAAAAATCTTGACACTGCAAAAATCTGCACATTTGAGAACTATGCTGTGACACACAACAGTGGACATAATTAACAATGGCCTTCTGCTTGATTCCATGTAAAAAGCATATTACAGACCTTTTGGAAATTCACCATGCACAAAACACTGGCATAGAATGTATGTGTGACAGATGTTATAATGGGAACTACCTAGTTTGCACACAGACACATTGCCTGTATTACTCTGTGCATTGCACACCATCATGAAAATGATGGAGTAGAAGCCCTTCCAGCTGACACCCCAGATGCCATTTAGATTAGGTGTGACATTGATGGCAATGCAGATACAGTCATTGCCCTCAAGACCTTAGGGAAGCAGGCTATTTCACAGAATGCCCACATAGTGGTGGTGCTCTCCTCTGCCATTGTTAGAAATCAATATACTTCTCTACATGAAGCAACATCACAACAAGAAAATGGGTTTAGGTTTCATGAGGCTGGTGCCTGCAAAACTTCCTGTATTTGTGTCCCCTGTCAAATGCTGAACAGTTCCTGCAACAAAGATGGTTAATAGTAAACACAGCTTCATGTCGACAGGGATAGGCAGGCCATGTATTACCCCAGGTGGTCACCTAAATCACCTCTCTTATAATCTATTACTGAGCATCAGAATTTATAGGCAACTTGCTTGTATATTATGTTACAAAATGATAGTCAAACATTTTGGTTTGCGTAACTCTCTTTCTCAGGAAAAAGTGATACATTTCTTTGCTATCTAGAGCTATCTACATCATCTGAGACACACAAGTGCAGACTGAGCTGAAACAGACTTTGTCAATAACAAAAATGTTAGGAGAATCAGCCTTTTCAGACTTGTTTCCTTGAGTGCTAAAAATAATACTCATATACTGCTTTCAAAAATTCCCTTTCTCAGAAGAGATTAACATCTTTCTATACTATGGAAGAAAATAATGAGAGTACTAGCCACGATGTAATATTCCAACAGGCTCTATAAAAACTCAGACTGCAAAGTAAAATCCAAATGCAATTTATTAGAAGTAAAAAGAGATAAGCGCTTTCGCGTAGTGTGACCTACGCTTCATCAGATGACTTACAAAAAACTGCTATACATTTAAATACTCAAGTACGCGGGAAAACATTTCCACATTAAAACAATTAAACAATTAAAACAGTGTTCTGCAGTTAAACTCATTGTGATATGTAGTTTGCTGCTTAAAAAACACCATTATAAGTGCAAAAACATAAATAAACAATGTACAATTAAGTAAACATCAAAAAATCAAATAGTATATAACAATAGAAAAATTTTATAAAAATAAGACGAGCAAATAAATATTTTAGTCTGTTGTAGATGTTATGTATCCAGACTTGCTCATAGATAATTAATGATCAACATCCTATACTAAAGTTGTATAAATATATATTACACTATGTATTAAATTAAACATTGTTAAATGTGTATTAAATGCTTAATTTAATTTTACATGAAACTAGTAAAGCATGTAAATATAAGAACATGCTGAATGGATGTATTGCTCTTGAACAATGTTAGTGACACCCTCAAGATATAAATATTTATTCATTTGATTAAATAAATAAATAAATATATATATACGAATGCCTGGTAAACAAAAATGAATCAAGTAAAAAACTAAATACTAACATGACAGAAATATATATGTATATGTGGAAAGTGTAAATGTAAATATGAATAACTATGGCGATAGTATATAAAATAGCTATATTACTAATTATATTACTTACATTGTATATCATGTATATGAACAAATAAATAAAATGAATTATAAAGCGTGAATTAGTAATGGATATGTTGTATAAATCAAACTATAAATACACTATAAAATCAATATTACCTAGCAGTGTGGTCGCTTTCCTTTTCCTGATCTTTCTATACTATATAAAACTATGAACAGCATTTGGGACTCACAGGAATGTCTGATCATTGATTTTTTTCAAAAATCATCAATGTTATGAGCATCAGACATAAAGTGTGACTAGTTTTGATTACATGGAACAAAATAGCACTTAGATATTCTGGTTTGCCAAACTCCCATTCTAGGGAGAAGGATGCTGTCTTACTTTGCTCTGTATACCTTATACACTGAATTTGTGACAGAGTGCTGTCTTAGACAAAGCAGTGAATTTCTAAAGAATAATAAACACCTGGTGCATCAGGCTTTGTGTTTTCTTCCTTGGGCAGTGTGAACCAAAATAACACTCAAATATTTTGCTTTCGGATAATTCTTTTTCTCAGAAGATAGTGATATCTTACTTTTTAGTGCATAGCTGTGTACAGCATTAGGAACACAGAAACCAATCTGAGCCGAAAACAGAATTTCTCAAGAAACATAAATGCTAAAAGTGTCAAAGTGTTTGGACAACCTTTTTCAATGGTATGATACAGAACAAAACACAAACATTCTGGCTTAGATAACTCTCTTTCTTAGAAGAGAATGATGTCTTACTTTGTATGTAATGCACTTGGGGCAAAGACTGGAGTATGAGCTGATAAAGCAAATATCTCAAGAGCCCTAAATGCTACAAGTGTCAGATTCATGTTGCTTCCTTGGATAATGTGCAACAAAACTACTGTCAATAATTCTGCTTTGGAATATTCCTTTTCTCAGAAGACATTAATGTCTTGTTTTGCTGTGCATAGCTTTGAATAACATTTGGAGCATACAGTATACTTTGAACTGAAACAATAAGTTTCTGAAGAACCATGAATGCTGAAAATGTCAGAAATAGCTCCTTTGTTCAACAATATGCTATAAAATGGCACTGAAATATTCTAATTTGGATAACTGCATTTCTCAGGAGAGAGTGATGTCTTACTTTTTTATGTATAGCTATGTGTAGCTATGTACAACAATTGGAACACCGAGAGCAATCTAAGTTGAAACAATGAATTTCTGAAGAATCATAAATGCTAGGAGCAGCATGTGGGTTTATTCCTTGGATGATGTACTGGAAAACTGGCTCTCAAATATTTGGGTTTCGATTATTCTCTTTCTTAGACAGCGGTGTATTACTTTACAATTTATAACTACTTCTAGCATTAACCACTAATCTTCTAAATCTAAGAATTACCAGACATGTCAGACAAATAGAGCAAAGACTTTTATAAAAGCAGTCACCCAATATGCCATCAACTGCAGAGACCACAACAAATTCACATTACATGTCATAGTAAGCATTAGCTTTGGTACCACAAGAGCAAAAATGAAAAAAAGAGAACTGGATTGGACTATCATAAAAGATACCAGAACTAATCACAATCTGCACAGTTTAGAGTATACTAGCTCTTAAAAAACTGAAGCACAAGGACTTTTACTAACCACTGTAACCTAATTCACAGTGTGCACATTCTGCATTCTTTTTTAATTTTTACATTATTATTATTGTCATCATCTTCATCATCATTATTAAACTTTATCATCTGTTATATTTAAGATGTCAGTTACCTATGGCTGTTTGTTTTTTTTTTTTGTTTTGTTTTGCATTTACTCATACTAACTCAGTTTGCCACCTTTCTCATTTAGTGATGTATACCAACCTGGGTTTCTTCAATTTTCCCTAGGCACAAATACCCCTGCACTTGCTTCTCCAGAGTTACTTATCTACCACCCCATCATTTATTCATTGCTTCTCACTTAAGGAATCACCACTTGAAAAATACATTTGACCTATATAATGGTAAGCACTCAATGCCTAAGTCCCACCGACTAATTTTTGATATAAGAGATGGCCACTTATTGCTTTCTCTTTACACAGCAATGAGTCTTATATACCTGGGACCTGATTCTCAGACACGCACACACACACACACACACACACACACACACACACACACACACACACACACACACACACACACACACACACTCATTCAGACACACAGTCATTTTTTACATCTTTTCCTTTGTTACAGAGTGTCCTTGAACTTTTTTCTTATTTAACTGTAATTATCCAGTCATGATCCCAATAACTGCCTCACTTCTTTATCCTAAACATTTTTTAATTTAACAATAAATATATGATCAATAATTGGCCGGTTTACTTCCCCCTACACTCTTGCACTCAACTATTTCCTTTTTACCTTGCCCTGTCTGTTACCTTTATTTCTAATTACTTGTATTTTTTTTAGAATTCTCCAAATACTACTCATTACTCCCACACTATGATCTGAAGAAATTAGGGGCAAAGGCATCCTGTCTTAAGACTATTTTGCAATGTTCAACCTCAGGCATTGTATTTTATTTCAAATGCTTACTATTTGCCCATGGACAAAACTATGTAAAAGGGCCAGTGACCTATAAACTGGGCCAAGTGATTAGTAACTTGTACTTTGTCACAAAATACTAAAATACAAAGAAACATTGCTGCATTAAAAGCAAGAGCATCTCACATGTATGGATTGCTGTTTAACTGAGGGGACTACTGATTCTGTTCAATGAATATAATAGGTTTTATTTATCTTTTTAGATTTTATAAGTTTTTTATTAAATTAATGTGTGAAACTGCCATTAGGATTGCTGCTATCTACATAAAAACAATTTTAACTGATCTGTACAAAGGTCATGATCATAATAACAAAGTGTGATTGCCTTTAGTCTAAAAATGAGATATTGGCTATCCTAAGGTAATGAATACTATAACCAGTGCAAAATGCATCTCTCTCTGTCCTTCTCCCTACCCAGTTAGAAGACTGTTTTTCTAGCAATCTACCATGCACTCAACATATGCCCCAACCAGTAATCTAATCTTACTTCATACATCTCAGCACCTGAATGGTGCATTTGCCTGAGGCTCTTGCCCAATCCTTACCTACATTCTCTAATTCTATCAGCTCAACCATGCAAATTACAAGGTTATATTGATACCACTTATAATTCTTTTAGCAATGGAGGTCATGTCTGAATGCAAATAAAAAAATATTTTTGTCCTGCACTGGATTAAAGTATAATGTCAGAGCATTGTTGTATTTGTTTAGATCTGATGAAACCCATTGGGTAAGAGTGTGCATTGAATGACAGTAAATAAAATAATCACTGGAACCAAGGCCACTATAGATCGAATTTAGAACAAAAACTGTAGTAGATAAAATCCTTAATACACATCTCTTAAAAGTTTTGCTCATAAGGCTTCATCAAGCATACAATACATAAAATTCAAATGGTTTAAATACAGAAACTTAAGAACTTAATCACATGATCACGTTATGCAGTTAATTAAATTTGCTGATGTAATTGCTTTAACAAAGGTTTTAAAGACACAGTGCCATTTAAGCCTGGCAATATATGAGCTTTCAGCCTTAAAATCTACTTCCAATTCTTTTAACTCGGCCAAATGTATTGTCACCACCATGAATGGGTTCTAATATTTTAGATTAAAATCATAAAATTGAAAAAACGTGATAAATGTTTATGAAGTGTATTGGTAGTAATCTTCCTGTTGATCTCTGATAAATGATTACTAATTATTTCTTTTAATTTTCTGTTGGTCATACCTACGTAGTATATGCTGCATTTTTGACACATAGCTAAACAGACAACATTCCTTGTATTTCAATTCCCATATACTTGTAATAAAAATTTCTTTCCAGTGAGAGGATGGATAAAAGATTTTTGTTGTGTAAATATTGGCATAATGTGTACAACTATTACATTTATAAGTACATATTTTATTTGTAGTAAATAAATTATAATTCTTTGGTTACTCCTTATAGCAGAAGCATTTTTTTTTTAATTATTAGATCTCTCATAACCAAATGCAGGTCTATCCCCTATAACATTTCTTAATTCAGGAATATCAGAAATAATTGGCCAGTATTTATTTATGATTTCTTTTATGGCTTTGGTATTCTGATTATATATAAGCATACATGGCATCATTAAGAACCAAATGATATGAGTTGCTAGACTCAGTACCAACAATGATCAGTTGTTAACACAGTTTAATAAAACTAGTAATGAATTTACTGATAGGGATTATAATAAAAATGAGGTACTGCATATAAAAACTAATATTGTTCATAGGCGCACTTCTGATGCTAAACATATATTCTCAGAACAAGTAAACAACACGAATAAGAACATTAATCATACTTCCCTTTTCTAAAGATCCCAATTCCAGTTCTTTTATATCTGTTACTATATTCACTTAATAAAGATGTTTGGGAAAAAAAGAACATTAGTCATACTAACGTGAACAGGAAATGATGTATGCTTAAATATAATCAATTGGAAGGATCAGCTTATCCCACTTACCCCTTGACCTTTTCCTGTCCTAGATAAAATACTTTAACTCTTTATTAATTACTATCTACAACTTCTCCTCTGGTTAGAGAAAAATATGCATGACCCTGTATATAAAACGAAAGAGACTAAAAACATTTTCACTGCTTGTATCTTGCTATCCATATTCATAAACAAGAACTTCTAGTTTCTCAGTTTTTGTATTATCTTTTGTTTAGTCTCTTTCCATATATTATTAGCTGCCATAACAGAATCACTTTTAATCAATACTCCTAAATACTTCATTTTATCATGTCCCCATAAATATGGGTATTGCTGGACAAATTCATTTGTGGGTACATAGTTTATAGATATAGCCTTTGTTTAATCTTGATTAATTTTATTTCCCAAAAAGACTTGAAACTTTTAGAAGATGTTTCATAACACTGTGATGTGCTTTTCTGGTTTTGGTATGTGCAAAATAATATCCCCTGTAAATAAAGCCAACTCTTTTTGATTACAGTACTAATTATATCCTTGAATTTCTGAGACCTTTATTTTCTTTTTCAATGGATCTAAATATAAAGAAACACCTTGTCAGAAATGATTCTTCCCACTTCAAGTTTTTGCCTCTGATCCCTTATAAATCCTTCTAATTAAGATTATTATTATATCATGCAATGCATATGCTTCCATTTTCCTACTCATAAAATCCCAGCTTACTCTGTCTAATAATTTCTCTGCATCAACACTCGCCAACATTATTATGCTTACCTTTGGATCACTATTTTTCTATTAATCTCAAAACAAAGCAGATCCAAACCAAGAACAAAATAAAATATCCAAAGGCTTGAAAGAAATGGAACAGTCCAACGTGTCTTGAATCAAAATTGACTTTAATAAAGAACAAAAAAATAAAAAGTAGAATATTACATCAAGCGCTTTCGCCTGGAGTCATACCAGGCTTTATCAAAATGAACCATCATTAAAAATTCAGTGCTTAAATAGCTTCTAGTCCAAATCATATGACTAGAACTCCAATTAATAAAATATGCTAATTATCCATTAAAACTAGCAAACCACCAGGTTATGTTAGAGACTTAAAAAGTTGCTTTTCAATGCTGTCAAAATCAAAACAAGTACATCAACATGACCAGCCAAACTTGTAATATCTTAAGATAAGTTTTGCAGCTGAAAGCCCTCCAGGTGTAGCATCTCTAGTAAGGGTCGAAAACATATGTAACTTTGTGGCGTTAAGCTTTTGGATTTGTGACTTTGCTTTTTTTCGTCTTCACTTTGAATAAAGTATTACAATTGGGTTTCAGACCTTTATTTGGATTTCCTAGCAAGCTTTTTGTTTTGGTTGTACTGCATTTAAAGTGTTTTTACTACTGTTCTGTTTTTTTTTTCGCAAAAAAGAAGTTCTACACTTGTTTTCCACCTTCCCTGTAATTAGTCTTGTCCAGATACAGATTTGCTTTATCCAGGACTGTTTTGTAAGTTTCTGAGCCCTCCAGACCTTTCTGTGTTGGAGGGAAGCCTTCTAGCTTATCAGTGGGAGTAGTAAGCACTAGGTAGCCTATTTACCATGAGATGAGTGGTTTCTGGCCCAGAAATTGTAGTTTATTGGCTGTTTGGGCATTTTTTCCATCCCTTTCAACTTTCTGGTTTAAAAGTCTATGTTTGCGCACCGTGCAGCGGCGTTCAGCTGAGGTAAACTATTACTGGTGCCAGAAAGTCTGCTCTTCTTTTACATTTTCACTTCAATCAGCTTAATCAGCTAGCACTTTAACATGACTTTTCTAGCATTTATTGTAGCACATGTAGATGCCATCAGGACTAGCTGTTCCTATGCAGTAACAGCACCACTACTTATTAGTTATGACCGCCCCTCCTGGTATGATTGTAGGGCAATTTCCTGTGCTATCTTCTGCTAACCTGGTGCACTTGGGCATGCTGAGACAGTGTCTAGTGTACACAGAAAACCCTCTCCTCTTACCTCCCAACACTCATACCTGTGAGAGATGCACTTATATCACCAAACTGGAAGCAGCACACACTCCAACCAAGACCGGACTACCTGGTCAAGAGGAGAGGGTCAGCACCTGCTACTCACTACATAGAACACACAGCTCTCCAAAACACCAACCATCACAACCACACATAGAAACACAAACTATACACCCATCTTCATGGAGACTCTCAATAAAAGTTTTTCCAAACAACAGAGACCCCCCGAGACAGAAACACACTCAACCACCACAACACAACACCAATCCTAGAACAAATAGCTCACCACCACAGTGTGCCCCTCAACCCAGCCCCTTAAGGCAAAACACTTTGCCCAATGTACTAATCATAGGGGACTGAATTGTGAGGCACTCTGATGCCCCACTCATTAGGTTGAAGAGGGAGAAGGTGACAGTCAGTTGTCTATCAGGTGCCAGGATCTGCCACATAAGACATGCACTCAGGTCACATCACAACAAGTAGAAATATGACTCAGTCATTGTCCATGTGGGTGTGAATGACCTGAGACATACCTCCCTGGACTACATGAAAACAGATGTGATGGAACTCTCGGATTATGTGGTTGAAGGAGGTAAGACCCTAGCCCTGAGCAGTATTCTACTGTCACCCAGAATGATACCACAGTATGAGCAGAAAATGATTGACTTCAACAATTGACTAAGTTTCTGGTGTTGTTCTAAGAGGATCCAGTATCTGTCTGCATGGGACGATATGATCGACAGACCTCGATGCTTTGTCAAATATGACCTGCATCTGTCACTGCTGGGATTCCGGGTACTGGCTAAGGCTCTTGCCACTCTATAGTGCCTTTTTAAGGCAGTGTTCCAAAGACCAAAATTCCACCATAACAGCTACAAACAAATGCAATCTGAGGGTCATGCTGCTCAATGCTAGAAGTCTAAATCTCAAGATGCACTCGCTTGAAGCTCTCTTCAAAATGGAGAATTTTGGCATCTGTGCTGTAATGGAGACCTGGTTTAAAGAGGCAGAAACCACCCCTGCACTCCCAGGCTACAACTCATTCCATACCTTTTGGCCCCAGAATATGGCTGGAAGCTTCGAAGGTGGTGGTCTCTCCATATTCCTAAAGGATACACACACCTCCAGACTGGTAGCCCAGCAAAATGCATCCAAGATACTTCAGGTACAACTAACATTGAGTAAGATGGTGATGCAAGTCATAGCCTTCTACAGAACCCAAAACAGTTCCCTAGACTCTCACTCCAAGTTCCTAAGCACCCTGGAATCTATTAAGATCCATCCCAATACCATCATACTGGGTGACTTCAAATACCCTTCCATCAACTGGGAAAACTATTCAAGTTCCAATGTACAGGCCCAATGCTTTCTGGAATTTATCAATTCCAATGCCCTGGACCCGCTCATTCTGACCCCCACTAGAGGAAGCAACATCGCTGATCTGTTTATCACCAACATAGGACACCATTGCTCCACACTTATAGTCAATTCCTCCCTGGTTAAATCTGACCACAGACTGATAACCATGGAAATCTCTATCTCACCTACTCCCTCCGCTAAGTTAACCACCCTGAAAAACTTCCCTAAAGCTGACTTTGGGCTCCTAAAAACAGAGGTGGCTAACTTCTCGGCACCCATGATAATGGAAAATAGCTGCATGAGTGCTGAATCATACACCAATGCACTGTATGAGCATGTACACAAATGCATGGACCTTGCCATACCAAATAGAACTAAGATGCTTTCCTCCAAAAAAAGGAAGCCAATCTGGTGGTCCCCAGCATCAATAAACTCTGCAACAGAAGGGAAAAAACTGTTGCAGAAAAAAAATGAAGTCACAAGACTGGAAAGCCTCCCTTATCAGTCTCAACAAAAAGGTGAAATCCCTTATCAAATCCCCTAAAGCCAGATATGAAGGAAGAACTGTGGCTGATACCAAAAACAACCACAAAGACCTCTATTGCTGTATCAAAAACCTCAAAGGAAATACCAAGATTTGCTCTGAGTTGTTGCACAATGGCACCTCCAATACTGAGCCAATGGATGTAGCCAATATACTGGCTGACAGATTCAGTGCCAACTTTACCCATTTCTATCCCACAAGGGCCCCATCATAATACCAGAAGAAAGCCTGGTACCCACCATTGCTGTGGCATGGGTAAAAGCTGCATTGTCTAAAGCCAAGAATACAATGCCCATGGGGCCTGATAATATCCCTGGTTGTGTCCTACATGAGCTACAAAATGAACTGGCACCACATCTGTGTGCCCTGTTCAATCACAGCCATATTTCAGGCTATGTCCCTAATGAATGGCACACTGCTACAGTCATCCCACTCCATAAAGAGAGAGCAACTACAGACTTTGGGAACTATTGCCCCATTAGCCTGATAAGTCTGGTATACAAAGCTATGGAGCTCATCATCATGGACCTGCTTAACAAAGATATAGGCAATCTCCAAACTCTTGTCTCCACATAGTTTGCCTTTGTCAAGGGGAGATGCTGCCTGCTGAACCTAGTTCACTTCATTGAGGCAGTCACCAAGGCTGTGGATGAGGGTAAGGCAGTGCATACAGCCTACCTCAACCTGGCTTTTGATACCATTCCCCACTCAGGTATCATTGATAAACTCACCAAACTAGGCATCAATCCTTATATCACTAGGTGGGTTGAAAATTGGCTCACAGACAAGACCCATAGAGTGAAAGTTGTGGATTCCAAGTCAGACTGTTGACCAGTCATAAGTGGAGTCCCACAAGGCTCGGTCCTGGGCCCTCTCCTGTTTGGCATCTACTTCTCAGAAGTCCAGGCCAACACAGAAGGACTTTGGCTGACCAAGTTCACTGATGACTGCAAGCTAGGAGTCATTAGCAACTCCCCAAGTGATGCAGACATCCTACAAAAGGGCATCTCTGAAACCAATGACTGGTGTCAGAACCATGGCCTGAAGCTTAATGCCAAAAAATGCGTTATCATCCCCTTTGGAAAATAACTCATTTCCCACGAATTACCACATTGATGGGAGCCCACTGAACACTGAAAGGGCCATAAGAGACCTGGGCACCCAGGTTGACAGCCACCTCACCTTTGACCACCATATTGCTACTGTGTTCAGAAGTCCTTCTACATGGCACATCTGATAACCAAAGGTTTTGCATTCAGGAAGAAAGAGGTCATCAGCCCTCTCTACTCCTCCCTCATTAGACCAGTCATCGAATATAAAGCCCTGTTTGCCATGTACCTGGCCAGACACTTACAACAGCTGGAGAGGCCACAAAAGTACCTCACAAAAAGGATCCTAGGCCTTAAACACATGTCCTACATGGACAGACTCAAGAAACCTCAGCTGTTCTCAGTCTCTTATCATCTACTTAGAGGTGATCTCTGCTTGACTTACAAAGCCATGTCTGACCCAGCTCTACTTGAAATACTACACACAAAGAAATCCCAATCCCCTCGTGCCACACGCTCCAGAGATCACACCCTTATTACCACAATTAACAGAGCATGCTGGAGGGACAGGTTCATCTCCCAAAGACTGCCCATACTCTGGAATAAGCTTCCCATTCATGTCAAGCAGAGCAACTTGCTGGCCCTCTTCAAAAGAAATTATGATGAGTGGATGGATAACAGAAAGTTCACTCCAGGGGATCATTCCAGTTGCCTATTGGATAGGGGCACTGAGAACTAACATTGGGTGGCACGGTGCCTGGGCAATTTTTTTGGGCTAGGCTTGTAAAGGCTCCAAGGCCACCAGCCTAGTACACACCTATGAACCTTTGAACTAATTAAAATAAACAAAACACTGAAGGAGTATATCAACTCAAATAACAAAAGGCTGGAAAAAAGGAAGAAGCTTTAAACAGTTATTCAGGTGAACTAATAAAACTGAAAAAAAATCAAAGGTAAAAGAAAAGAAAAAGAAACTAAGGGTAATGCTGCTCAACGCCAGAAGTCTAATCCTCAAGATGCATGCACTCGAGGCTCTCCTCAGTATGGATAATATAGATATCTATGCAGTAACAGAACGTGGTTCAAGGCTCCCGAGAGCACCCCAGCACTACCAGGATATACCTCATACCATGCTTTTCGGCCCCAAAACTCAGACCGAACCACAAAAGGAGGGGGAGTATCCATATTCATCAAAGATACCCACACCTCCAGGTTAGTGGCACTGCATGAAGCATCGGAGACCATCCATGTGCAACTAACAGTGGGCAAAACTGCCTGTCAGTTTGTAGCCTGCTACAAACCACCCTCCCAAACTCAGGAACCCCACTCAGCTTTCCTGAGAACACTGGAGAATATGAAGGTCTTTCCAAACACCATTATATTGGGTGACTTCAACTACCCAAACATAGACTGGGAGCACAACTCAAACCCCAACACCCTCGCCCAACGGTTCCTAGAATTTATAAACTCAAATGCTATGGAACAACTGGTCACCACTCCCACAAGAGGGGAAAACATATTGGACCTGATCATCACCAACATGGGGACTCTATGTTCCATACCAGAGGTATACCCCTCATTGGTAAGATCTGACCATAAATTAATCTCACTGGACATCCATATCCTGTCCCCACCCCCAGCCAAGGAAACCATGGTGAAGAACTTCTCAAAAGCAAACTTCACACTTCTCAAAACCAAGGTGGAATCCTTTAAAGCCCCTGGGCCAGTGGAAAATATGGCCCAAACCACAGAATCCTTTACAAATGCTTTCTATGGACACCTACAGGAATGCATGGATTATGCTATCCCAAATAAAACCAAGACTCATTCCTCCAAAGGCAGGAGACCTGTCTGGTGGAACCCAGCCATAAATAAGCTATATAACAGAAGGAGGAAGCTACTACATGATAGAGCAAAATCCCAAAAAGGGAAGGCATCCCTGATCAGTACTAGCAAGAAACTACGATCCCTCTAAAATCATCTAAAGCCAGCTTCGAAAGAAAAATTGCACAAGATGCTAAAGATAAACACAAGGCCTTCTTTAGTTATGTCAGGAACCTGGGTGGCAACTCCCAGATATGCTCTGAGTTAGTTCAAAATGACAAAAAATACACTGAACCCACAGACATTGCCAACATCCTGGCAGACAGGTTCGGTGCAAACTTCTCCCCCCTTCCCCCCCTAAAGAGCAAATGTCTATCCCAACAGAGTGTAGCCTCCCTGACATCACATATGCACAGGTGAGAGCTGCTCTCTCCAACGCAAAAAACACAGCATCAATGGGATCGGACGGTGTCCCGGGCTGCGTCTTACATGAACTCCAAGAAGAACTGAACCCTCACATAAAGTCACTGTTCAATCTCAGCCTTACTACAGGATATGTACCCAAGGAATGGCATACAGCAACGGTGGTCCCACTCCACAAAGGTGGTGCCACAACGGACCCCGGAAACTATCGCCCTATAAGCCTGACTAGCCTGGTCTGCGAAGCTATGGAGCATATCATCATGAAACTCATAAACAAAGACATTGAGAACCTCCAAACACTGGATCCTACCCAATTCGGCTTTGTTAATGTCAACTTCTTTGAAACAGTCACCAAGGTCATAGATGAAGGGAAGGTAGTCCGCACAGCCTACTTGGATCTCGCAAAAGTCTTCGACACAATACCCCACTTGGGCATCATAAATAAGCTCACCAGCTTAAATATCAACCCCTATGTCACAAGATGGGTTGCAAACTGGCTCAGGGATAGAACCCACATGGTCAGAATTGCAGGTGCCATGTCAGACTCTAAACCAGTTACAAGTGGTGTCCCACAAGGCTCAGTCCTGGGACCTCTCTTGTTCAGTATATATTTCTCTGAGGTACAGGCTAACATGGGAGGAATATGGTTGACCAAGTTCGCAGATGACTGCAAACTGGGTGCCATAATCGACTCACCGACTGACACAAGCATCCTCCAAAAGGGTCTCACAGAGATGGATAACTGGTGCCAGAGCCATGGCCTAAAGCTAAATGCCAAAACGTGCATAGTCATCTCCTTTGGGAAAAACAAAGTGCCCACAAATTACCACATAGGTGGTAATCCATTAAGTATGGAAGAAGTAATTAGGGATTTGGGGACCCAAGTAGATAGTGATCTCTCCTTTGACAATCACATTTGTGGTTAGAAAGACCTTCTATATAGCCCACCTTATCATGAAAGGGTTCACATCTAGATCAAGAGAGGTCATTGTGCCCCTCTACTCACCACTCATCAGGCTCATAACTGAATACAATGCCCCATTTGGGATGTACCTTACCCGACACCTGCAGCAACTGGAAAGACCCCAAAAGTACCTCACCAAGAGGATCAAGGGACTCAAACAGATGCCCTGCGCAGTTAGGCTAAAGAAACTCCAGCTCTACTCAGTTGCTTACCGCCTACTCAGAGGCGATTTGTGCCTGACGTATAAAGCCATGTCCAACCCAGAATTAATGGACATGCTCCACCTCAAGAAATCCAAATCCCTTAGAGCTGCATGCTCCAGGGACTTAAACCCCAGCACAGAAATAAATAGGACATGCTGGAGGGACAGATTCATATCCCAGAGGCTCCCCTCACTCTGGAACAAAATCCCAATCCATGTGAGGCAGAGTCCCTCAATGACCCTCTTCAAGAGAAATCTTGACAAGTGGATGGGAGATTGTAGGTTTACCCCTGGGATCTCTTCTGTGTCCCTACTAGACAGAGGCACAGTAAACTAACCTCAAAAGGACTATCTTTTGTGACCTACTATACAGAGGCACAGTCAACTAATCTAAAAGGGTGGCGAAAGCCAAACACACTCTGGCTAGGCTTATAAATGCCCTAGGGCAGATAGCCTAGTATCAATCTATGAACCTATGAACCTATAAATAAAGAAAAAGATAGCTGAGTATGAGACTACTTAAGAAGAGCTGTTTTAAAAAATAGCAATGTTAGAGCACAAAGCACAGAGGGAGCACCTGAGATTTTCTGCTGTATCATAGAAACTAGAGGGAACAGACTGTATTAATTTTATGAAACCACAAATAAGCAACTGGACAGATATTCCACAGCAGGATTTGTTAACTGAAAGGGCACATCATGTGTATCCTCCAAACCTGGCCATGAGAAAGCAGTCAAGACCTGTATTAGTAGATATGCAAAATAAAGAAAAAGAAAAAAAATATTTCTCAAGTAAGAGTGAGAGATGTCTTACTGCTTTCTTTTTCTTCCTCTCTCAATATGATATATAATTGGATAATTCCTTATCTTGGAAAAGAGGGATTCCATACTATGTTATGTATAGCTAGCTATATATAACATTTGTGACAAAAAAAAGGAAATTCAAATGGTCCATAACTGCTAGCTGTGTCAGATTTTGCAGCCCACTTCCCAGGAAGGTACAATAAAAGCAGC
Source organism: Protopterus annectens (assembly GCF_019279795.1). Lineage (NCBI taxonomy): Eukaryota > Metazoa > Chordata > Ceratodontiformes > Protopteridae > Protopterus > Protopterus annectens. The sequence continues at coordinate 700,524,066 of NC_056746.1, read as the reverse complement.
ATTCAAATATTCTGGTTTGGAAAATGTCCTTTCTCAAGAGAAAGAGTGATGTCTTTGCTATTTATGGCTCTAAATGGCATTTTGGCCACAGACTGCAATCTGAATTAAAACAATACATTTCTCCAAAAAAATACATACTCAGACTTTTGAGGCTATATCCTTTTATGGTATGTTAATGATCTAGTTTGGATGATTTCCTTTTTTTACAAAAGAGTGACATTTTACTATACTATTTACAGCCATTTGCAGTATTTTGGACATAAAGTATGAGGTGAAACAGTGAATTTTCAAACATGATAGAAGCTAGGGGCATGAGACTTTACAGCCTACATTCTTAAATGTTTTACTGCAAAACAGCACTCCAATATTCTGAATGGATAAGTCCGTTTTTCAAGAGAGAGTGATGTAATATTTTGCAGGGTATACGTATATACTTCTTTCGCACAGAGACTACATTTTGAGCTGAAACAGTAAATGCTAGAAATGTGATACTATACCTGCTACTTCCTTGTATCACATGTCTCAAAGCAGCACCCAAATATTCTAGTTTGAATAATTCCCTTGACTGAAAGATAGTGATATCTTAATTTTCTATCCACAGCTTTTGAGTCTTATCTGAGCTGAAACAGTGAATTTTCCAAGGATGATAAACACTAGAAGAGTCAGAAATTGCAGGCTAGTCTCTTGGATTTTATAACACAAAATGTCAATCAAATATTCTTTTTTTTTTTAATTTTTGGATAAGTCCCTTTCTCTGTAAAGAATGAAATGATATCTTACTTTTTTATTAATAGTTATGTACAACATTTGGGGCACAGGGAACAGTCTGAGCTGAAACACTAAATTCATCAAGAACAACAAACACTTTGACAGTCAGAGCCTGGGGGCTACTTTCTTGGATAGAATGCACAAAATAGCATTCCAACATCCAAGTTTGGATAACTTGCTTTCTCAGGAGACTGATATGTTGCATTTTTATTTATAACCATGTATGGCATATGGGAAGCTGTGTAAAGTCTGAGCACAAAAAGTATATTTCTCACCAACCATAAATGGTAAGATCATCTTACTTTGCAAGCAAATTCAGCACTGAAAATTTCTGGTTTCGATACTTGTATTTCTTAAGAATGAGCAATGACTTACTTTTCTATTTGTAGCCATGCAATACGTTTCTTGAGTAGATCTAGTGAGGTGACTTTCTCCCGCCATACCTTTTACCCACTTAGAACAAGAAATCTGGCTAAGCCTGACATAATGGGGGAAAATGACCAAAATAGGGACAGATTTTAAATATCATTCTTATAAACTTAGAAAGTTGCTAAAATAACATGACAGAGCAGTGGTGAAGCAGTTAACGTTGCTGCCTCACAGCATTTTGTTTTAGGATGCATTTGTCTGAAGGATATGAATTCTGAAATTCAAATGTATGTCAATATTAATGACTTCAATCCTCAGATCATCCCAGTGATTTGCCAGAAAACCACAGATTTTATGAGGAACATACAAAAAATAAGAGGCAAAAATATGGACATCCTGCAAAAATCTGGACAGGTTTATAGGTTTATAGAGAGGTGTGTCTCCAACATACCTCCAGCATACCTGAGATTGGCTTGGTATGACAGTACTCAAGGAATAACTTAAAAATACAGATAGGGGTTAGAGTCACATAAAGATTTAAATGGTTCAGATCTTCATTATAGACTTACAGTCAAAATAATATTTTTATATACTGCTTGCTTTAATAAGACTAACAATAGCTCAGTTACTTGCAAATATTGAACACAATAATATGTGTCGCTATCTTCCTTCATAGAACAGAGCCTACAGTCATTACATTAGACCTCAATTTTGCAGGAGCTCTGCCACAATGCCCTACATCTACAAGTTTACTAAGAATTTTGTCAGTGTTTAATAGCTTGCGGGCACTACATCTGACTTGAATTTTGCAGGAGCTCTGCCATAAGGCCCTACACCTACAAGTTTACAGAGAATTTTATCAATGTATAAAAGCCTGTATCACTACATCTGACCTCGATTTTGCAGGATGTTTGGACATCCATTAAAGAAATCTTATATCCCTGACAAAAATTCAACCCAAACCCCTCTCCCAATAACTATCAAAACTGCAGTACAGTTCATCTCTTGTTTTATAGATAGTATAGCATCTCTAACTAAGGATTCCTCAAAATCTAATCCCAACCCTGCCCAACAGCTACATATCACCACATCCACTTTCACCTACAAACCTATGCCGACATCCTATATAAAACTACTCTTAAACAAACTTAAACTGTGCTCTTCTTTAGCTGATGACCTTCCAAGTGAGTACCTAAAACTAGAACCAGTAGCATTGCTTATCCTGTCTCAATCCTTATAAATAGGTTAATCCAGGAATGCCATGTTCCCTCTCTCTGGAAAAAGTCACACATTATCCCTCTGCACAAAGGAGGAAATTCAGCAGACATTAATAACTTTAGACCTACAGCAATCTTATCTCCCCTCACCAAAGTACTTGAAAATGTATTCAAAAACAATTGCTAGACTATCTCCTCCAGGAAGAACAATTATCGCCTACACAACATGGCTTCCATCCTTCCCACAGTACTAGCACTGCCCTTCTGACTTATATAGATACTGTCAATAAAGCTAGAGATAATGGCAAACTAGTTTCTTTTTTATTTCTAAGCTTGACTAAAGTATTTGACATGGTTTGTCACAGCAAACTTCTATTTTAAATGTCCTCATTAGATCTCTCTCAGCCCACCCTTCTGTTGTTCAAAAACTACCTGTCCAATAGGTATCAGTTAGTAAAAAGGTACTTCACATTCTCTCCTTACCTCCCAGTCACCAAGGTTCTAGTCTTGCTCCCCTCCACTTTAACATTTTCACCAACACCCTATATACTTCTGCACAACAGACCACCTTAATATAATATGCAGATGATTCCACTCTCATTGGTACATCTGACAACAGTCAGACAAACAATTATTCAGGAAGCTTTAACAGCCACTGAAACATGGCTTTGTAAATCACACACTCACAACTGATGTTCAACCCAAAAAAGACCAAACTACTACTTTTTCTCCCCAAATCCCTTTCTCATGAAACAACAAAATTTGAAATCCTTTCTTTTGATAATACAGCCATTGAAGTGACTTCTCATAGCAAACTATTAGAGGTGATAGTGATCATAATCTTACATTCAACCTGCATATAAAAAATTGCATAAGAAAAACTCATCAAAAACTAGGGATGCTTTACAGGGCCAAAAACTCTCACTGATGCAAATAACACTACACTTGCCACTGCATATTGCCTCCCCAGTCTTCTTTATGGTGCTCCTATCCTTACTAACCCCCAGGCTTTACAATCATTAAATCTTGAACAATGCTTTAACAAAGTTGTTAAATTTGCAGCACATATCCCTTTCAGAACCACCACTGTATAGCACTGAAATGACTAAATTGGTTAGAATTACCATATTAACTAACATATGCACAACTTCTTACCACCTATAAAATTATCCAGCATCCATCTGTCTGTTCATAGTTGGTCAATGCAATTCAGTGACCAAAAACTCTTGTCTGTCTATCATCATCTTCTTTCGGCTGTTCTCATTAGGGGTCACCACAGTGGATCATCTGTTTCCATTTCTTCCTGTCCTCTGCATCTTGCTCTTTCACACCAACCACCTGCATGTCCTCTCTCTCCACATCCATAAACCTTATCTTAGGCCTTCCTCTTTTTCTGTTACCTGGTAGCTTCATCCTTAGCATCTTTTCCCAATATACTCAGCATCCCTCCTCAGCACATGTCCAAACCAACATAATCTTGCCTCTCTGGCTTTGACTCCAAACCTTCCAACCTGGGCTGACCCACTAATATACTTATTCCTAATTCTGCCCACCCTCATCACACCCAGTGCAAATCTTAATAGCTTTAATTCTGCCACATCCAACTCTAACTCCTGCCTTTTTGTCAATGCCACTGTCTCCAAGCCATATAACATAGCTGGTCTCACTACCCTCTTATAGACCTCTTGTGTTATAGAAACTCATGTCTGTCTATAAACCTAACAAATCTGCTGGGCATTGTCTGTATTCATACACACAGCTGGATCAAGGTCAAATGTGACCCTAGACAGGGTAATGGATCGGGAGCCCCCCTTACACAGCCTCCACCACCACAGCCATTCCAGTGTCCAATTACTTCACTATTTCCCTCAGAGAAAATATCTGTTTTTGCCAAATGTGCAGCTGAAAATTTTTAGCAACCAGAAATATTTGTCATCTTTCTAAAGGACTAGAGAAAGCATCAATTTCGAGGAGAAAGGGCTCACCCCCCCATACAGAGCCCCCCACACCTATTCCAGTGTGTCATTACTTAGTTATTTCTCCCCAGTTACCATAAACTGTTCATAACTCTCAGTGTGTATACTGTTTTTTGCTTTACTTCTACAATAATTACAGATATTTGTATTTAATTTAAAACTTCAGTTTCAAACTTTATAGCAAAAACACTGATAGACATTTGCTAAACAAAGCAATGCAGTCTCACAATTAAAACAGACTTAGCATTAAAACTTCTCTGCCCTTGAAATTTACATTCATTAAAACAGCATAGAAATCCACATTCCTAGAAAATGCATTTGGTCAATGGCAGATTAAGTTTACCTTTGGGCTGTTTTCAAATCATAGGCTCTTTGCAAGCATTTTTATGACCATGCAAACATGCAAGAGTTCTTTGATTCACCTTTCTGATTGTATTAAATTACATCCATTGTAGCACCAGTTGTTAGCATGTTTTAAATTTATAGTTTTGAACATTTTCCAGTAAGCATTGAAACAAAACATATGAACAATAATGACAAAACTGCTAAATTCAGAACATTATAGCCATAAAAGGCCACTTAAACTCCTGTCATTACAATCCACTGATATCAGTCAATATGCCACAGTCAGTACTTCTGACAAAGAGAAGATTGCCTGCACACAAACACCACACCACTCACATCACATAGCCAAGCATAACACACACCCACCTATGTAGAGGTCCTCAATTAAAACTTACCTAAACAGCAGAGACCTCCAAAACACACTCACAAACATTCCACACATGATGCTAAACACATCACATACAGCAGACAACACACCAGTGTCTCAGAAACACAGTCCATAAGGCATAACAATAAACCAAACAGTCTAGTCATTGATGACTGAATTGTGAGACACACTGATATCCTCCTCACCAGGCTCAACAAGGAGAAGGTCACAGTCAGTTGTCTGCCAGGTGTCAGAATCCACCACATCACACACGCACTTATGTCTCTCCACAACAGGTAAAAATATGACTCTGTCATTGTCCATTTTGGTGTGAAGGACTTGAGATGTACCTCTCTGGACTATATGAAGAGAGACATGGTTGAGTTCTCAGAGTATGTGTCCCAGGCAGATATGACACTAGCCCTTAGCAGCATCCTACCTTCACCAAGAATGATACTACAATACCAACAAAACATAACTGACTTCAACAATTGGCCTAGATTCTGGTATCATTCCAAGGGGATCCAGTATCTGTGTGCCTGGGATGACATGGCTGATAGAGCTTGATGCTTTGCCAGAGATGGCTTCCATTTGTCACCCATGGGATTCTAGATCCTGGCCAAGGCTCTTGCCTCCCTCATTGAGCCTTTTTTAACCAATGTCCCAAAGACAAATCTTCCAACATAAAAGATCTGTCAAAAAGTAAATTGAAGGTCATGCTGCTTAATACTAGGAGCCTTAACCTGAAAATGCACTCACTGGAGGCTCTCCTTGTACTGGAAGATGCCAATGTCTATGCAGTCACAAAAACTTGGTTCAGGGTTACAGAGAGTACCCCTGCCTTACCAGGCTCTACCTCATTCCACACATTCTGACCCCAAAATGAGGTTGGGAAGACTAAGGGTAGTGGAGTCTCTATCTTCATTAAGGATAGGCACAACTCCAGACTGGTTTGGCAGCATGTCACACTGGAACTACTCCAGGTGCAACTGACAGTTGTTGAGACACCCATCCTAGTTATAGCCAGCTATAGACTCCCTTCATGACTCAAGAGACTCACTCCTCCTTCCTGGACCTACTTGACTCAATCAAGGTACCACCTAATACCCTGATCCTTGGTGACATCAACTACCCCACCATAGACAGGGTGAACTATTCCTTCACTAATGCACTCACCCAATGATTCATTGACTTCATCAATTCTAACACACTAGATCAACTCAACTCATCCCCCACAAGAGGAGATAACATTATGGACTTGTGACCTCTGCACCACTCCCACAGTATGTTCTTCTCTGGTGAGATCAGATCATCGATCTGTCTAATTCAAAGTTTTTATCCCTCCCAAACCCCCCACCCACCACAACTAGGCTAAAATACTTCTCAAAAGCTGACTAAAATCTCCTAAGGGAGGGTATCAGTAGCTTGACACCATTGTCCCCCTCAAAGGATGCAGACAACTATGATGAACAGTACACCAATGCAGTATACAAGCACCTGTACAACTGCATGGATTCAGCCATACCCAACAGAACTAAAACCTGCTCCTCAAGGAAACATAAACCTGTCTGATGGACATCCTCTATCAACAAGCTTTACAACAAAAGGAAGAAACTGTTGTCCAAGGGTAAAAAGGAACAAATTCCAAATTGTTAAAACTCCCTCCTTAACCTCAACAAGCAAACTAGATCACTAGTGAAAATCTCCAAAGCCAATAATGAATCAAAACTAGCTTCCAAAATAAAGGGAAACCACAAAGCCTTCTTCATTTATGTTGAAACCTCATGGCAAAGCCCAGATTTGCTTCAAATTAGTACTTAACGGTATCACTTACAGTGATCCTGTTGACTTAGCCAACCTGCTAATAGAGAGGTTCAGCACAAATTTCACTCTCCTGTCCCCCCCAAGGCCCATTTGGAATCCCCGATACTTTTCCTGCATCTCACATCTCCATAGAGCAAGTGTTAAAGGCCCTATCCAAGACAAAGAACACAGCTTCCATGGGACCTGATAGTATCCCAGGCTGTATCCTGCACCATCTACAGCAAGAACTAGCTTCACAATTGAACACCCTATTCAACCACAGCCTAAGTACAAGCTTCATTCCAGCAAGTGGAGAAATGCCATGGTCATTCCTTTGCACAAAGGTGGTGCCACTACTGACCCTGGAAACTATGACCCCATTAGCTTGAAAAGTCTGATCTGTAAAGCTATGGAAGGTATTATGATGGATCTCATAAACAAGGACATAGGCAATCTCCCAGCACTTGACCCCACCCAGTTCAGATTTGTCAAGGGCATATCTTGTCTGTTGAACCTGGTTGACTTGTTTGAGTCAGTCACCAAGGCCCTTGATGAGGGAAAGTCAGTACACACAGCTTACCTTGACTTGGCCAAGGCCTTTGACACAATCCTGAACTTGGACATCATCGAAAAGCTAACACAACTTGGTGTAAATCCCTGTCTCATCAGGTGAGTGAAACTGGCTCACCGATGGGACCCACAAGGTCAAAACAGGTGCCTCCACCTCCGACAGCAGACCTGTCACTAGTGGTGTTCCCCAGGGATCTGTCCTGGGACCCCTACTGTTTGGCATGTACTTCTCAGAGGTCCAGGCAAAGACAAAAGTCCTGTGGCTGACCACGTCTGAGGACAACTGTAAGTTGGGTGCTGTCACTGACTCCCCAAATGATGTTAACATACTACAAGAGAGTCTCACAGCAACAAATGATTGGTGTCAAAGTCATGGTCTTAAGTTAAATGCATAAAAATGTATTATCATACCATTTGGCAAAACATGTCCCCTACTGATTACCACATCAATGGCAACCCCTAAGTACACAACCTGTGGTGAGAGATCAGAACGTGCCCTACTAGAGATGCTCCATATCCATAAGTCTAACTCCTCACACATTACCTGCTCAAAAGGCCAAAATCTAATATGCAACATCAACAAAACCTGCTGGAGAGACAGGTTTGTCTCCCAGTGGCTGCCCTGTCTCTGGAATAGACTTCCCATACATGTCAAACAGAGTACCTCGCTGACCCTCTTCAAACACAACCTTGATATGTAGATGGGAAATCACAAATTTGTCCCAGTGGTTTCACCTGTGTCTCTCATTGACAGGTGTGACAGATACTGACTGAAGTTTTTTTGGGGGGGATAAACTCTTGGCTAGGCTTGGAAGGGCCTCAGGGACATTAGCCTAGTAACTCCCTATGATCCTATGATCCTATAATCACTGCAGAAGTAAAAGTCATCTGATTAATTCCACATTAAAGAGATCTATAACTAATGAAGAGATTGCTGCTAGCAAACAGTTTTATATTTCATTGTTTCATCTACAAATTCAGTGCTTCCTCCCTTTGAAGACTAAATTGTCTATGTTACAATAAAAAATGATAAGCTGGTAATATTGCAATACAGAATGGATGCCAAACTGATAACAGGTTCATAGTTACTAGGCATCTCATCCAAAGGAGGGCATACTCAGGACTGCTGCACCCTACCCCCCTAAAGTACAACACAGTATCAGCAATCCTTCTACATGCTACCCCACAACTTACTGCATCAAAAGCAAGTATGTTACCTGGTGTGTTGCTAACAGGGCTTTTCAAGTATATAGAGCAGTATGGATTCCATTTACTAAACAAACAGTTGCACATTATAGGCAGACTTAACATGAGCAGCAGTAAACTTCTTTTCCCTTGAAGCTCAGAATTTCTTGAAAATGCACTTGAAACTCAATTATTTGAAAAATGCTTAACCTGAAACTCAAACTCAGCTCCTTGAAAAATGCATCTGAAACTCAGTTCCTTAAAAATGCATCTGGAAGTCACTTCTTTAAAAAAAACAGCTTGGTAGTTGGGGTAGAGGATTCAGGCTCTTGTTTCCTATAGATAAGGTACAGGGTTTGAGCCTGAACAAATTACTAGCCACATGCTCTCCCTGACTAGGGCATTTCATTCACACACACCTACCTCTCACGCTCTTAATGCAAGAAATCTGGACAAAGCCTAAAATAAATAGGGACAGATTTTAGATATTGCTGTCATGAACTTAGAAAGTTGCTAGCATAACAGGATTTGTTAGAATGCATTTTTAAAAGGATATGAAGTCTGAAACACAAATGTTTGTCATTATTTAGTAACTTCAGTCCTCAATGATTTTCCAGAAAAATAACAAATTTTATGAGGAACACACACACACACACACACACACACACACACACACACACACACACACACGCACACACACACACACATGCACACGCCCACACAAACACACACACACACACACACACACACACACACACACACACACACACACACACACACACACACACACACCTATCTCTTACTTCTCCATCCATGGTCTGCAGTCCAAATGTATGCTTGTATTCAACTTCATGCTTTCTTGAAAAGCCCACACATTCACACACATAGCTCTTACTTGTCTATCCTTGGTCCACAGTCCAAATGTGTTCCTGTTCAAGTTCCGCACCTGTGGAAGATGAAGACGTAAAGGTTTGACAGATGCAGCAGGTGTGTGCAAACGGACACAAAGGGTGTTCTTAAAGAAGAACTCTCTTTAAAAACAATATGTAGTCTTTTAAATTAAACAATTAATCCCTGGCCAGTGAGCCATCTCCCAGCCAGTGGGGCCCCCTTCCAGCTAGTGGACAATAGGTGGCTACCTTGGTCACTTGGTGCTCGATCTGGCTCTGCTCAAACAAGGTTGCTAAGGCATGGAACTCTTACCTTTATCCATTAGGTGTATACCCTCTGTCACTCATCCCACTCTAACATAGATGATGAACAGGCTGGGTAGTTCATTTAGATACTTTATTACATACAAACGCATCAGGATGGATAGCAGCATCATAAAATATAAGCAAACTGATTAACAGACAAACCTTACAGACATACATGCTTACATCTCAAACGGTCACTACAAAATGGCAGTCAAGCTCACACATGTTCAGTATTTATACACTTGTGCAAGCCCTTAGATAGCTTCTTAAAGGTACATACACAAACATTGATCTACATCCTCTGTCTTAAAAAGATCGCCCTTAGAAAAAAATAACATTGAAGTTAGACATCCACTACTGTAGATATTTGAAACAAATACAATGTTCATGTCCAAGTTGCCATGTATCTATAACATGGTCTGGAGATGTGGCCAAATCTATTAACATAATCTGGACTGGGTTTAACAACAGGGACTGTCTTCAGTGAACAACTCATATCAGGAACTTCTGGATTCATCACAGGAATGGGAATATTCTCTGGAACTTCCTCTGGAACTGGAACACTGGATAAAGAGTCTTTCTCACAGGCTATGTGCTGTGGTATAGGCTCAGACTCTGGCATCAAATGTTTCTGATTCTGCCTAAGCTCTACTTTTTGTGATTCCACAATGTACAGTCTCGGCTCTGGGCAAATATTCTTTCATGACTCCAATCCCATCATAACCTTTGGACATCTGCATCTTTACCACTTCACCTTCTCGTAATGGATTGAGCAGTTTGCTGGTCTTTTCATCGTAGGACTTCTGGGTTAATTAATTCTTAAACAGACTGGTTTTCATTGACCTGTTGTTCTTCACACATGGAACCAAAAGTTGACTACTGATTACTATTGTGGTTCTGGTTTGTTTTGATGGAAGTCTCTGGGCAGGTGAACCAAGATATTTATCATGAGGAATATTTCTGAGATTCAAGAGATTCAGGAAAACATCACTAGTGTCCCATTTTGACTTTTCTAGTAAATGTTTTGCACTTTGAACTGCACTTTCTGCCAAACTATTTGACTGTGGATACTCTGGGCTTCTTGTGATGTGGGTAAAGTCCTACTTGTCGGCAAATCTTTTGAACTGTTGGCTTGTAAACTGCATGCCATTGTCAGAAATAGCTTTGTGTGGACTATCATGGACTGCAAAATGATGCTTCATCTTAGTAATGACAGTACTGAATGCTCGATTACGAAGTAGGTCAATCTCAAACCAATTTGAATAAGAGTCTACTAACACCAAATAATGTTGACCATTCCATTCAAAAGTGCTTCCTTCTGTTGATGTGGCTTAGTACTGTTACACACAGAACAAGATAGACATACTGTCTCAATGTCTTGTGACATAGAAGGCCAAAATACTAGTCCTCTCACCCTTGTTATGGTAATCTTCTCCTAGGTGACCACGATGCAAGATAGTAATGTACTCTTGTTGCAAGGACTTTGGAATAATTACTTTCAAACCTTTCATAATGATACCATTGTCAGTCAAAATCTCATCTCTGTATGGGAAAAAAATTGCACTTCCTGAGGTAAACTAGATTGCTTTGTCAAGCATCCTTGTTGAATAAAGTGGCTGAGCCTCTGTAAAACTGGATCTTTGGTTGTGTGATCTCTCAGCACATCATGACGTGTAGAAGAAACATTTCTCACTTCCATGACTTCAAAATCAAGTTAGTCATTCTCATGGTGTTTTGTGTTATTTCTGGGTGATCTGGACAATGTACCAGCAAGATAGAGAAGTTTGTCTTTCTTGTAGACAAGAGTGAAATTATACTTTTGCAATTTCAACATCATATGTTGCAATCTGGCTGCAGCTGTATGCATAGGCTTTCTCAAAATAGTGACTAGCGATTGGTGGTATGTTTCAATCTGGATAGGTCTACCATAAACATACTCATGGAACTTTGAACATGCAAACACAATTGCCAAAAACTCTTTCTCAATCTGAGCATACTGCATTTCAGTTTGGGTAAGAGTTCACAATGCATAGGCAACAGGCTGACCCTCTGGTAAAATGACTGCACGTAGACCGAATCTTGAAGCATCAAATAAAAGAGTGACTGGCTTGTGAACATCATAGTAACTGAGAGTTGGTGGACTGGTAATTCTCTATTTCAGGTCAACAAATGCTCTTTGGTGCTGTTCTAACCAAGACCATCATACATCTTTATACATCAGCTCTCTAAGCGGTGCTGAAAGTTGGCTCAAGTCTGGAATGAACTTGCCTAGATAGTTAAGCATGCCAAGAAAATTTTGCATGGCTTGAACATTGTCTGGAGCTGGTATGTCAAAAATGGCTGTTTGCTTAGAAGGGTCTGGTAGTAGTCCTGAACTGGTAAATAAATGACCATCATAAGTAACTTCATGTAGCCTGAATTTGCATTTCTGTGGACTGAGCTTAAGATTCACTTGATGTGCTCTTTCCAGAACATTTCTGAGGTTTCTGTCATGCTCAGCTTCACCATTACCTCCTACTAATATTTTGTCTACTATAATAGCACAAGGATACCCAGAAAAAATTTGCTCCAATGCACGTTGAAAGTCATCACTTTCAGAATTTATCCCCAAATGGCATTCTCAAAAATCTGTACCTTACAAATGAAGAACTGAAAGTAGTTAGCAATGAGGATTTCCCAACAAGTTGCATTTGCCAAAAATGAACTCTTTGCATCTAAGACAGAAAAAAACAGTGGCATTTGGCATCACCTTCTTTGACTGTGTGCATTGGATGATGAGTTTTTTTAGTGCTTTGTTCAAATATCGTGGATCAATACATGTTCTGATGTCATCTAAACTTTTCTTATGAGCAACCACCATGGACGATACCCACTCAGTTGGTTCATCTACTGGACAAATCACATATTGTTGCACTATTTTATCTACCTCAGCTTTGACTCTGCCCTGCATAGCTATTGGAACTTTCCGGGCTGGCCTGATAACTGGAATGACATCTGGGTCTAACTTCATGGAGTGCACAACTTGAAGCTTGCCTAGTTTGTCTTTGAAAAGATTAGCACAGGTAGAAAAAAAATGTTGGTCGAAATTAGAGTAGTGGTTATTCAAGCTAACCTGATGAACTTCTTTATTAAATGAAAGCAGTCCCACTTTCAAACCATCTCTGAGCCCTAATAATGACTGCACATGCCTCTTGAGCACAGAAAATAAGTTGCAACTTCTCCCAGCTGAGTAACATGGAAGCACCTCTGAGTCATCAGTCTGAATTTCTTTACCACCATAAGAACAAACTTTGCACATTTTGCCAAATCAAACCTTTCACCATTACACACTCTAGCAAATATTTCTGTTGACATAACATTGCACTTGGAACCTGTGCCAACCTTGAGGTCTATGGGTTTTCCATTTATCCAGACAATACAAAATACCTCATTCTTTGCCCATAAATCTACTGCATTAACTGTTTCATGAAGCACTGACACACCATCAACATAAAAATAGACTTGACATAGGGTCACAGCTTTCCAGTTGATCAACTCATTTCTTGAAATGTTCCCTTTTAATAAAAGAATGTGTGCCTTTTGATTTATAAATCATTTTGAAATGATTCCACTTATTGCATTTGTGGCATTGCTGACCAAAAGCTAAACATTTTTCCGGTTTAGATTCATGATTTCCACCATAATTGTGATAGTTGACAATGAAACTACATCGGGGCCCATGGTTTGAGTTTACTGACTCACTCTTATGCTTCACTGAGACTGAGTAAACTCTGGAATTTGCTGGAAAGTGCTGGGGTTTACCACTGGGTGCTGCAGGGGCTATAGTTGCTGCCATGTGCTTGGGACTGTTTCTTATAACCATGTGCTGCATGTTATCAACACAAGCTCTAGAAGTTATTGGAAGCATGCAGCTTTCATTTGTAGGTATATTTGTGTGCTTTTCTGTGAGCCCATGTATCCGGCAAATCTCAATTGTCTTATTCAAAGTTAAATCACTGTCACAAAGCAAAATCTTTCTCACTGCATCATCCTTAATTCCACACACAAGTCTGCCTTTTATCAACTCATCCCTTAAATCACCAAATCTGCACATTTTAGTCTTATTCCTAAAATCAGTTATATATTCTGCAAAGGTTTCACCAGACTTTTGATCCCTTGTGTAATAAGCGCCTTTCCATTGTAACATTCATTTGTGGGTCACACATTTCTCTGAATTTACATTTTAAGCATTCGAGGTCCTCCCTTAACTCAGCCAGTACAACAATATGATAGTTTTCCCCTCTCCTGCAAAGACAGCAGGTGCATACACAAATGAATGCTCCCTTTCAATGGCTTCTGGCCCAGCTAAATTAAACAGAATAAATGCCTGTGTATGGTCATCTTTATCAGAAAATGCAGCCTGTATGAAAATATTGTATTCTTGCTCAAACACTCTCTAGTTCTCTGCAATAGTACTGTCAAACACAAGTGCACTAGGTTTTCAAAATCCATCTGCCATGGCCACAAGGTATACACAAATACCCCAAAAATATGGCCCTTGTAATTATGTACGAACAAGCTGTTCTCACAACACAGCTTGGAATAACATTTGAATGCACAATAAATTCTTCAAAATACTGTACTTTACGAAATATGCTTTGAAATGGCTGTTTGTTTGTCTTTTAAGCTTTTCCCGGTTAGGGGTCGCCACTGTGGAACTCCGGTCTGCTAATGATTGGCAGTAGATTTTATTTTTTTTTTTTTATGGTGCCGAGTTGCCAGCTCGATGTCCAACCTTCAGCAGAGGCATGCTCATTACTGTAATACTATACAAACAAGCGAAGACTTCATATACTTCTGATAACTCAGATATCTTTAATCAATACGAAAAATATGTGCTTAGTGAAAATGCTGTTGTTTCCTCTTATTTTATTCATTTTATGCAATTTGTACTTTATTTCAAACATTTTCCATAGTAATTAAAATATTTTTATCAATATCAGACATATCGGTATTATATGAATATTATATGAATATTGTTTAGGGCATTCTGTATGCTTCATTTCATATTTTGCAAATAAGAAATGATTTGAGCAAGTTTTAACATCTGAAATTCATTTCTGACCTGTTTTGAAAATTATACATGCAGTAGGGATGATCCACTCCTATATATTCCTCCAGTACCAATTGGATACCTCTCAGACTTAAATTGGAGAAACTGGAACTCTTTCTAGCAACAAGTCATTTTGGCCATCCCTCTTTTGTCACCATATCCTTTTAGACATGCCACTTCTGATACCATGTCACTTGTCAATCTCTAACATAGATAATGAAAAAGCGGAGTAGTTAGTTTAGATGCTTTATTACATACAAACACATCAGGAAGGATAGCAGCATCATAAACTATAAACAAACTGGTTAACAGACAGACCTTACAGACATACATGCTTACATCTCAACAACTTACTACAAAATGGCAGTCAGGCTCTCACATGCTCAGTATTTATACACTTGTGCAAGCCCTTAGATAGCTTCTTAAAGGTACATATACACACACATTGACCTAGACCATCCCTCCCATCTTTCAAAACCACTATGAAAGAGTTCTAGCTAAAATCTGTCTCTGTTCTTGTTCATATCCATGATAAACTAGATCCCTAAATGTGAACAGGTATCTTTTCATTCTTTATACTTCCTTACTCTCCCTTTTTTCCTTTCTTCCTTACTGCTATCTAATTCCCCCCCCCTGACTTTCTTTATAAATATGCCATAAGCCTGTTTTCCCACCCTTCATATTGTAATTCATATTTGTATTAGACTAACTTGCCTTTAATTTTTCTACAAACTGTTAAAAATTTCTCTGAATATTAAATGATTGTCATAGGTTCATAGGTAGGTACTAGGCTATCGGCCCTGGGGCCTATACAAGCTCAGCCAAAAAGGTACCCTGCCTTTTGCCACCCAAGAAAATTATTTTCCTGTGCTACTGTTGAGCAGAGCATATACCTGGTATGGATTTTTAACCAGTGTTTTTATATTATGCCTACTTTGTTTTTGTTTTATTTTTGAAGATTGCAAAATTATTGTTCTTAAAATATTTTGTAAAAATTTGGAGCTTTTCTTCCCGGGCCTCTGCTGAAAATGAGCTTCTACCCAGTCTGACTTTCATAGTAATTAAATGTCAATAAATAAACTATAAACAAATAAATACATTTAGAAAAGGCACTCTGTGCAAAAAAAATCCTCTTTTAGTCTCTGATGCAGAGTTCAGTGCAATGTCCTTTTAGGCTGGGTGTGTTGGATTTGCCATGTGGAGCAAGTCTTAAACAACTCTAATGTAGTCTAACAATAAAAAAGGAAAAATTGTGTCATCTCTGTAGGGGTGTTGCTACCCTCAAAAAACTTCCATCAGTTCCATCAGTTAGTTTTGATGTGATGCTCAGTGCCACATCTATTTTTGGCAAGAGGTGCTGGAGTTACCATTTGGACCATGTTCTGTGCAATTCAATTTTTCCTCACTACAAGGTCCATATGTACTAAGATGTCTTATCCCTTTGACTGATTGCTGATTCAGAGTGATGTTCAGTCCAGAATGTGGGGATATAAGACACTATGAGTACCGGTGCTGTTTTTGTCCACTCCTCCATCACAGTAAATCCAATAAAATATGATTTGTGTCATGTTTCATATAGATTTCCTTATTGCACTCACTGTTTTTTGGTTTTGGGGTCAAATGCACTTTTTCCTTTATGTTAAAGAGCTAGATCAGATCTAAGTTCATGAGTTCACTTTGGGGATGTGGATCCTTGATATACTGAGATTTATCAGTTGCCTTTCTTGGTTTTACCTAGGAGTCTTGTCAGGGTGTTGGAAAAATGGCTGAGCTTCGCTTCATTGAGATGTGGCTGCTCTGGCTATTTTCATTTGGCGCTTCAAGATCATTTGTTAAAAAGCTTCACAATGAGTTGGTGCAAGCTAGATTCAGTTCACTGGGTGGGATCAGGTGGATGCTTTACCATTTACTAATCTTGATTAGATCCAGATAATGTTTTTGTGTCAAATCCACACTTAAAATTCACTGGTACTTTTAAATACTCAAGACCGGATTCTGCATTTATACGTTGTGCCACAGGTCACTACAGGTCATGAGTTGAAGAGAATGGGTGGATCTCAATGGTCAATCAATATGTTATTCAAAAAAACAAATATAAACAAGTCTTACTTTAAGAAAAGGGGGGATGTTTATGAATGACATAAAAAGCAAAGTATGAGCAAGGGTCCCATTTTTATGGAGGGAATGTCTATGCCTAAATATTAAACTGAAAGAAATGATCCATACCTTGCTTTGCACAAGAATACTTTGAACACAAAGCCAACAGATAGAACTCCACTTGTTTTGTAGTTGGTTAGTAGAAATTCCTATTATCCAGCTGGCAGAGCTGAAGTACACTTTTGATAGAAACCAAGTTGTTGTGGCCTTGGCCAGCATATGCATCTAGGCATATCAGCTACTCTAGCTCCTTCTTTTCTGCTATGGCAATAAAGTTCCCACTGAGGACGGCATTTTTTTATTATCTCAGTCACCTGAACGATGAAGTTTGAGTGCCCTTTCTGTTAGCTGCACATCTTGCTTGCTTTTTGTTATTGCTTTTTTTCTGTCCTTCAGCCTGTTGCTTCAGATATGTTGAATTATCCATCTTTTGTGGCTATTCTTTTATTTTATTTTTTGCAGGCTTTGTGTTACATTTAGTACACCACCAGCTCTCTGCTACAATTTGTTTCTGATTATGATAAGATATTTGTTTCCAGTGTCTGGGCAATAAAACGTCTGTATGCTCATGAGGCTATAACATTTGCAGTCTGGTGGAGAGCATTTGAAAGTTTCATTTTCACTGTGATCAGTTAAGTTCACTTTACACTTTTAGCAATCTCATACTTCTGCCAGTTGTATAAATGAAGCTTGGAACAGGTTCTAGTATCTTACTAATGTACCTGTTGCTATTAATTGTCCTCCAGGTCTTCTTTTTGATCCTTTTGATGAATTGTGAGTCTTTACAATAGGTATTAATCACAGTACTTAGGATTTTATTAGCTTTTATTGTAGAGGCTAGAAGGGTTCAAACACTTCTGTTAATTCCATGATGAATTCTAGTATATCTCCTACCTCCCTTTGTCAATATCCTTCTATAAATCATTGAAGTTGTCCAATAACTCCTTAGGTTTACTAGAAACTGTGCTAACATGCTGGTAAGGGCATTTAAAGTTTTTTTCTTTTCAATAGGTATGGCTGCATTTTGAGTGTGTACAACATTTACTCTCATTGCTTTGCTGAAAACATCATTACTCTCCTTTCTTGTGATGGCAGCAATCTAGAAAGTCAGCATCTTCCTTCATCCTGGATTCATCAGACTTCTTAAGGAGAAAAAAAAGATGTAATACTTTCCCAAGATACAATCTTTGTCACTATCAACACTTAGACATTACACCTGGTCCTTCCCCATGGCTACTGTACATATTGTATAGGGGAAGTCATAGAAAACTGGAACTACAAATAATCACACACCAGTAAGTGATTAAAATTATCACAGAATTTTTGGAGAGCCTTCTGTCCAACTTCTTCTCATTCAATAGGAAGTGCTACACACAAATCAAAGGAATTGCCATGGGGCAACAATGGCACCCAGTCTTGCCAACAAAGCACTGGCAGAATGGGAAAAGGAGGTATTACACCACAAGAGTTTTATAGCAAAATGACATGCTATGTATACTTTATCAATAATACCTTTATAGCTTGTGAAAAATCTACAGAAAATCTGTATAGATTTTGCACCCATAGCAGCAGTTCAACAGACTGTCTCAACCACCACAGAAGGGAGAAAGCAGAATTTCTGGATGTAAGGATGCACAATATTGGCACTACTGGAAGTCTGGTCAATGACCTCTTGAGGAAAATAGAAAGAGTAAACCACCTGCTTCATTCTTTCGGCATGCACCCATACCAAATGAAAAGATATGTCATTATAGTGCAGGGCATACATATTGCCAGAGTCTGCAGTGAACATGAGACATTCTTGGGCCAGCTCAAGGATTTACAGAAGGACTTCCTAAAAGAGCACACTGACAAAGGATGGTGATGGGTATACTGACATAAATCAGGGGAACTAAAAGTTAACAAGGACAAAAGCATTTGAGAGCCATGCAGAAGAGAATTAACATAATTCACCAGCCTCAACAAAGATAGCAGAGCTCATAGCATGAGAAGCAGTATGATTCATACCTACTGTAAAGGCTGACAATTTATTAAATAGAGCATGAAGAAAAACCCGGATTATCATCAGTGGCAAGAGGTCAGTGAGACAGATACTAAACCTGAGCCAATATTCATCTAGAGAAGGGATATAACTATTCAAGAGTGATTGGTGTGCAAGCCGAGCCTAACTGATTACAACAAAAATTACACATTTAAATGTAGCCTAGCAGACTGCAGATTCTACAGCCTCATAAGTAGAAAAATGTTTCTTATTGCCCCTATACCTAGAAGGAATAACACAGTAATATGAGAAACAATCACAGCAGCATGCTTGAGGCATACTAAGTGCAATGCAAAACATACAAAGCATTCTAATATAAACAACAAAATAATGAAATATAAAAGATAAACACTTAGCCAGTGAAGTACAAACTGCAAACAGCAAAAAAGATTAAGCCCAGGATTCATGAAGCTCGGAGCAAGGCCAGCATTAGGCTTGCGCTGACCGCGCGGTGTGTAGATGGCGCAGTAGCGCCAAATGCATACTAATGAAGGCGCTCTGCCGCCACAGCCATGTGCATAGAAAACGAGCACGAGTGCATAGGGTGTGTCGAAGTGCCGCACGGAGGAGTAGAAATGTCAGATGTCGACGTGCAACCTAAAATGCTTGAATATAACAATTTGCCTGCAATAGTAATCACACCTGTCAGTGTCTGTGGATACTGAAATGTATGCAAAGCATGCAAGACAGTTCTTACAAACACAAAATTAAGAGGCAAACACAAATACACGGTAGGGAATATCGAGTCTCCATCCCTCGAACAAATTACATTGAAAACCGTGTGCCCATATTCTAACGCAGTGTAGATAGCTATACCAAGTGGAAGTGAAACGCATCATGTTAGCGTGCTGCCAATAGCTACATCTAGCCCAATGGTCAGGGTTACCAGCTGTCCCACATTGTGAGGGATAGTACACAGCTTGGCAGCTGTGTCCATACCAAAACCATGATAAATGTAAATATCCAGCGACCGTATGACACAATTATATCCCACATCACATGTAATAGTCACATACAATAGGTATGTCTATATGTAACATATCACATGTGACAAGAAATAGAATAAGCAAGAAAACGAAACAGAAGGAGCATATAAACTGCTACAACAATAAGCTAACATGTAGGCAGAAAACAAAAGTATTGACCGTAGTAGTGACCATGGGTATGTGTTGTCCTGTAAAATCAGATTTGTGTCCAGAATATATCCCATCCTGGACATATGAAATGGTGGCACCCTACCAATAGTCAGAGCAGATGGCCAAAATCCGCCCTTATGCAGTCCAAGCCGTACTTGTCAGGATGTGTCACAGTTGAACAGGTATTATCCGGGTGTACCAACCATATCATGAAAGTTAAGTATGGGTGTGTACCTATATGAGTGATGTACAGCATGTGGAAGGTGAAACATGCCAGGGTAGTCCACACAACCATACAGGTACCTGTCATATGTAGTGTATGCAATGTGTTCCCTTGACCTTGTCATGGGCCATCAACCAAAGAAGTGATGGATGGAGTGTCAGGAATATGTGTGTGGGGGTGGGGGGGTGGGTAATGGTATAATCCAGAAAGGCGAGACTGTGTTGGATGCAGAATAGGTGAACTGGAGGTGTATGAGGGAGCAGCGGGTGAATCAGAAAGAAACACAAAGAACAAGTATACACATCTGCAATACAACCTGACAGGCCATAGTGTAGAACACAATCACACAAACATATGAATATTAAAATGTGCGATACAAATGTACAGAAACGTCACCAGCACATACCCACAGAATGATCTGGATGGAACTGGCCCATCCAAATGCAACACACCTGGATGCATAATTGAATACCCATCATCTCCACAGCACACAGCCCACCCCCATACCTGAACGTCCACCAAATCCAGCCATACTTGGCCTACTAGCTTGGCGCAGCCATATCTTCACATAGTGACCTCTAATCATATGTAGTAGGTAGTGTCACACTAGGCAGTGTCAGGATTGCAAATTATGTATCCCTTGCATGTAAAACCCTAACACATTTTCGTAAATCCAAAAGAATGGACGATATTGGTCTTGTTCAATTTTTGGATATCCCTGATGGGATAAGTAACCTGTGTAAAAATCGGACTGGGTATCATGACACGATGTCCAGTCCTGTAGACATCTGGACACAAGTTGAATGTGCAGTTGTGGTGCACGAGACTGTTCAGCCCTAGACGGTCATGCAGAACCTAGTATCCAGGATCAAACAGCTGCCCGTGACGCACGTCTCCCCACATGAATAATCGAGAGAATATATTGTACACATTCGCATAGTGGCACTTGGAAATAAGGTGATTAAGGTGCTGACGTAAACAGGGTACCTCCTGACCCACTGTGTGAGGGACAGTCTCTGTTTGGGTAGGTGTGTCTTGACCAAGAATGATACAATGGCAAATGTCCTGTGATTGTAGGAAATAACTATGTACCATACTTCATGTAACAGTTGCCGAAAGCAGTCATGTCTGGATATAAAATACGTAATTTGTACAAGAAACAGAATAAGCAACTAAAGTGCTAAAGGAATAGGCTCTCAGCTAGGAAAATATTGAATGTCCTAAACCCTGCACTGACCGTGGGTATGTGTTCACCTAAACAATCTGATGTCTCCAGAATATATCCCATCCTATACATATGAAAATGTGGCAAACCTACCAATGGTCAGAGCATTCGCAGAATAACTGGCCAGCCTCTTAATCACTCACAAAGCCAGTGACCTTTGGAGGAAAGGTGTTGAATGAGAATGACTAATGACAAGAATTAAGAGTAATAGATGCTTTTTACTGCAGAAAATAAGTAGTAATACATACGTCTCAGAATCAGTCAACACTTCCAAGTTAATAGAACTAATATTGTAGAAGTGTCCGTGATTGTCCCTAATTTGTCATTGCCTTGTCCCTGTCACTGTTGAAATTAGTCCCCGAGTATCACAGAGGTCCGTACACATATGTACACCAACCGTCACATTGGTTGACAGGACTATTGCATACCTGTAGTGAATTCATAAGTGATGTCCAGAATAATAATAATAATGTGGTGGGGGGGTGCCCAACCCCTGCATCTGTAAACACAGGGAGAATGTTAAAATCAAGACCAACTTTGTCCATGTGCTACATCTGACATTTGAACAGGTACAGGGCAGTTCCAGTCACCAGTCGGACAAGCCTAAACCCAGACCAGCACATGAACACCCTGACAATCAAACAATGTATGTGCCAGGACTATAAGCGTTGGAGTTCTGAATATCCTTGGAGTGAGTAAACATGCAGCATGGGTCCAGAGCAGTAGGGAATAGGGAATGTCGCAAGTGTAGTACTGCAGTTTTCCCAGCAGGAGAATGGATGCCTGCTGTGTAAGTGAAGCGGTGAGGCAAATGTTAGGGTAGCTATGAACCATGGGTATACATATAAATGAGGCTGAACACCAATAGTGTAGTGGTTAGAGCATCCGCCTAA